>NC_079134.1:77386520-77686520 GCF_945859705.1 Episyrphus balteatus | reverse complement strand
GACATAAATGTCCTGTATATTAAAGTTTGTTTGTTTCACATAGAATCTACATCAAAATTCAAAACTAAAATGTATTTGCAAGTTATACTTACTTAATTGATATTACTTAATTGATTACCATTTAACTGAAGCTTGTTATGAGCCATGTTCTCATTTACCAATGTTTACATTATCCTTAATTTTTGGTCGGAAAAACTGCCACAAAATGAGTTTGAAAATTTTCACTTTTTAACATTTAGCAAAAAATGGCCGTTGTAGTTATACCTTTAAGGTCTTAACTACATTGGCTCAAAAAGTGAAAAAGTACAAAAGTGAAAATTTTCAAACGCACTTTTGTATGTTTTTTCGGGCTAGAAAATTAAAACAAAAAATTACGCTAGCGAGAAAAAAGAAAGTGAAAATTTTCAAACTCATTTTTTGACAGTTTTTCTTACCTTAAAATCAAAAATAATGATGCAGAAAGCTTATTTATTGCTTTATTACACAATTTTTATAGTTTTTTTCTAAAAACATACATTGCTAGAAAGAAATAAAAATTTTTAGGTACTTATGTAAGAAATGAAAAATAAATTAATTTTGTAAATTTTCCCACTTTTTGATCATTGTAGATAAGGCTTTTAGGAACACGTTTTTGTTAGTTTTCATAAGAAAAACGCTTTGTCATGCGGCATTTGGTGTGCGACAAAATATTAGGGCCTTTTATGCAAAAATATAAAAGTCTAAAAGTGAAAACTTCGTAAAATGGTAAAGAAACTGTCAAATTCTTACGTTCTTTCAAGAGAGAAAAGGACGAAGATAGATTTCATTGGTTTCATTATTCACGTTTTGAGTGATTTTATATAAAATACTGCAAAGCAAAAATGTATGTTATAACCTTTGGTGTAGGTTACCTTTTTTTATAATCAAAAGTGTTTACAAAAGATTGGGCCTCGATTTAGACTCGATTTTAATAGAATTAGATTCAAACAAAAAAATTCATGGTAATAAAACAAACATCTTACTTCTAAACTTAGATAACTAAAACTAAGATAACTAAAACTTAGATAACTAATACTAAGATAACTAAAACAATGAAAGTTAACCATAGGTAACACGCGATCATAAAACAACGCACCAATGTGAAACCACCTTAATGTTTTTTGATTTTCGCTGAATGCTTTCATTCACTCATTCAGTCATGAATGGCATTTCATTCCAGTCGATTGGAATTTTTCCAATAGATATTCCAGTTGTTTTTTTTTTTTTTTTTTTTTGTTGTGTTTTGTGTACTTAAATATCGAATTTTAATTTAATTAATTTACCTACTTCGGTTAAAAAAAAACTTAAAAAATTATACATTCTGCACATCTTGAGAGCATTTCCTATCGTTCGGTTTATAATTTATGCCCCTTCGGTTTTTGTGGGCCGCGTATTTTGTACCACAAAATTTGTGTTCGCCGTTTAATTTCATGATGATGATGATGATGATTCCGCTAAATGAGCGAATTCCCACACTGTGCGATGGTTGTAAGAGGCTCAAAATTTACTGCTAAGATTTTATTACATAGTTAGTTAGCAAGTTAGTTAGTTCATTAGTTATTTAGTTAGTCAGTAAGTTAGTTGGAATGTCAATTACAAGTAAAACTTATAAGGAAGTATTAATAAAAAGCAAGAGCTTTCACATGTATTTTGCAGTATTCAAATAGGTACAAAGTTATTCACTCTTAAATAAAACAAACCTATTTTTACATATCATGGATACGCTGGAAACCGCTCTATTCCGCAAACGGTTGATTTTACAGAAAAAATTATCAGACAATATTTGTAGATAATTTTATGACGAACAATTTGTTGATAGATTCCCATTGACCTCCGAGAAACAGGTCACCAGATAAATGCAAAAAACTCATTTTGACCTCTATAACTGCTAACGCCGCACGGTTGTCCAAAATGACTTATCTCGTTGCAAAAATCATAACTTTTGAACGGATTGAGGTAGCGGTACAGTTTTTTTTTTAATTTGAAGGAAATTTCCAGGGCTGTTACACCAATGAATTTCAAGAAAATTGTTTCACAGGGTGTTTAGGAATCATGGGCCGAAAACAGATTTTCTTAAATAACAATTGGTATGCCACTTTGTAGAAATCACTAATCCACATCTAAAACAAAATTTCAAAAAAATACAATGTCCCGTTTACGAAAATATTATTTTTCAAATTTTTTTTTTAAATGCAAAAATTATTTTTTTTGAAATTTTATTTTTGGCTTATATTTGAGTTATATAAGTGCTTCTTCACAAAAAGTTTCGTTGAAATCGAATAAGCCGTTTCGGAGAATATCGGATTTAAAAAAAAAAACGGTTCTATGGCAGGTACCGTTAATAATCCATCCGAGTTTATGCATTAAGCCGAATAGGGTATGTGTACCAACCAATTGTTGAGCCAAAGTAAAAATATTTAGCTGCGCATGCTTACGCACTGCCGAGATTTTGTACTTTGAAAAAAAAAAAAAAAGGCTTGAGAAAACGCTTACTTTGGCATACCTTGACCCACGTAAGCGCTTAGTTCTCTGTTAATAGTACCTAATGCTAGCAACGATTTTAAGGTTTTAATTTTTAGAAGAAATATTATCCATTGTAACTGCGTTTACAATTTTTTTTTATCTTTTTTTATTGGTCAGATATTATTTTTTGAAGGATGTTCCGTTGTTCTTGTCCGTGATAATTTTTGACAAATTTGACGACAAAATGAAGATTTATTTAATATGCTATCCATATCATCAGATCCACTTGTTTCATCTTTAAGACATGTAGCATTTTTTGGAGACTCTCCAGAGGGGTTTTTGGAATTAATTTTTTTGGACCAAAAATAACGGTACTTGTCATACACCAATTTCAGTAAAGTTGTAATTGCTCAAAAACGGTTCCAACGATTTTGTTTAAAAATTTCAAATGTAAGTTTTAAGACAAGGTCTATCTTTAAATGAAAAAAAATTTTTTTTTGAAAATCATTATTAACGGTACCTGTCATAGAACGGTTTTTTTTAAATCTGATATTCTCCGAAACGGCTTATTTGATTTCAACGAATCTTTTTGTGAAGAAGCACTTATATAACTCAAATATAAACCAAAAATAAAATTTCAAAAAAAATAAATTATTTTTTGGATTTAGAAAAAAAAATTTGAAATTTTTTTTGTTTTAAATAAAATTTTAGATAACGGGACACTGTATTTTTTTGAAATTTTGTTTTTAGATGTGGATTAGTGATTTCTACAAAATGGCATACCAATTTTAATTTAAACATTTTTTTTTAAGAAAATCTGTTTTCGGCCGATGATTCCTAAACACCCTGTGAAACAATTTTCTTGAAATGTAAGTTTTAAGACAAGGGGTATCTTTAAATGAAAAATTTTTTTTTTTGAAAATCATTATTAACGGTACCTGTCATAGAACGGTTTTTTTTAAATCTGATATTCTTCGAAACGGCTTATTTGATTTCAACGAATCTTTTTGTGAAGAAGCACTTATATAACTCAAATATAAACCAAAAATAAAATTTCAAAAAAAAAATTATTTTTTGGATTTAAAAAAAAAAATTTGAATTTTTTTTTTAAATAAAATTTTAGATAACGGGACACTGTATTTTTTTGAAATTTTGTTTTTAGATGTGGATTAGTGATTTCTACAAAATGGCATACCAATTTTAATTTAAACATTTTTTTTTAAGAAAATCGTTTTCGGCCGATGATTCCTAAACACCCTGTGAAACAATTTTCTTGAAATTCATTGGTGTAACAGCCCTGGAAATTTCCTTCAAATAAAAAAAAAAAATTGTACCGCTACCTCAATCCGTTCAGAAGTTATGATTTTTGCAACGAGATAGGTCATTTTGGACAACCGTGCGCGAGCACAATATGTCGATTTTTCACATCTTCATTACAACCAACGCCGTAACGAAGGTGTATACCAAAATTCAGCAGAATAGGCATTTTTCCGCAGATATTTTCTTGTTTTATATCGTATTGATACCAAACTTTGTATTTAGACGTGTTATCATTCAAATATAACAAATTTTAATGCATATCGAAAATATGCACAATATATGCAAAAACTATGCAAAATATATGCAAAATTTCATCGAAAAATTTAATCGATTTTTATAAAATAAGTGCTTATAAGGCAAATGCTAACACGTTGTTTATAGAAAATACACTGTTGAGATATACGAAGTTAAATCGCATACATACATAGAAGTTCCCATTTTTTACTTCCTCTGACGTTGAAAGAATCTTTTCTGCATGTCCCTCAAATAAGCAGAGCAAAGTAAGCAAAAAATAAGTTTGTTATTCCATCTTTTAGTCAAATTAACTGATAGTTAAGTATCCCAAAGTTAAATTAAGTGCTCAACCGCACTTAACAATAACAAGAAAATGTCTTTAAATGTAAGTATAAAATAGGTTTATAATAATAGTTTTCAATTACTAATTAAAAAAAAATTTTTTTCGTCATTTTTGAAAAAAAAAACATTTTTTGGAAATTATTTTGAATACTACAGTCTTGCATTAATTTTTATTAAGTACCCAATTTTCTGACGAATTTTCTAACTAAAAAAGATTTTTCCTATTTCCTTACAGAACAAATATTCTGATGCTAACTTGAATTTTTGTTCTCAAAATTATCAAATTTTTCAAAAAAAAGTCATGAATAATTAAAATAATTAAGTGCTCGAATAATTTAAATAAAGTAACTAATTTTCTAAGATTTTGTAAAAAAAGGTTGGGAAAAATGAGCTTCTTTTTATTGGAAAACTCGTAGAGAATTGTGCTAGTAAATTGAAATTAATAAAGGATTTAATAGTTCGAAATAATTTTCAAATAATTTTTTCGAAAATAACGAAAACTTTAGTTAGAGTTTTGGGCATTTTCTGGAAATTGCTCTGCTAACCTTAAATCAGCTCTTAAAGGATGCACTAATAAAATTTATATTCAGCTCACTTTGCCGTGCTAACTTGATGTGTTTGGAGAGAAGCGTCCGTCAGCGCCTCTTAATCAATAATTTAGGAAAAATTATAGTTGTGTATTGTCACACAAATTACTTTGAACACCTATTGGTACAATTTGAAAATTTCTACGATTCCCGAATAAAATAATCACAAAATCTGGTTGTGGTGACGATTTGTATGGAATTTTCGACTACGGACGGATTCCGTGATTATTTTTTCGGGAAATTTCCGATACGAATGAATTCATAATAACGCGGATTTTATCATCTAAATCACTTAAATATAATTTTTTATTTGTTTAACATAGGAAATTTTTGCGTATTTTGCATATTTTTTGCATATTTTGCTTATATTATGCATATGCATTTCATGCAAATATGCAAAAAAAAAATTAAATATGCATATCGCTTTCAACTTTATTTTCGATGAAACGAATTTTGGTGTTATCAGAATTTACAAAATGCGAAATCCGAGGTCTATAAATAAATTAACTAACTTACTAAGAATAATATAATAAAATCTTGGAACTAAATTTTGACCCACTTACAATAATTGTTATCGTATCGAACTGAAACTTTATACATATATGTGGTTCGGGTGACAACACAATATTTTGGTAGTCCGGAACGTGAGGAGGGACATTGGGGGTTGAAACACCCCAAATCAATTTTAGCCTACTTCCAATTATCATATCGAACTGAAACTTTGTACATAATATGTAGTTCGGCGGCAACACAATATTTTAGAGGTCTGGATCCTGGGGAGGGGCAGTGGAGGTTTGAGGTTTGAAACACACCAAATCAATTTTAACCATGCAGGTACAAGCGAAAGAGAGGGTCTTTGGAGGTCAATGCAACCCAAGTTCGAATTAAACCTACTTTCAATCATGATAATACTTAAAAGAAAAAAATTAAATACATAGGTAGTTTAAAAAACTAGAAATACGCTTTTATCACGCACTAAAAACCATAAAATAAATTAATTGACTTATAGGAAATGGCAAGATCAAAAAGCGTAGAGCGCATTTTTGTTGCTTGTACTTTCATAAAGTTTTGAACAAAGCACTCGACGTGTTTTGATCGAACCATTTCCTATAAGTCAATGAAATTATTATAGGTAAAGTTTTTAGTGCGTGATAAAAGCGTATTTTTAGTTTCTTTAAACTATGTATTTTACTTCACACGATTTTATTCGGATTTGCAAAACAACATACCTATTAAAAAAAAAAACAAAAAAACAATTTGTTTTCATTTTCATTTCATTTCATTTTATTTATTAAATCAACTTAATTTTAAGATTTACATCTTATTTATAATTAAGTGCTAATTAAGGAAAATTACAAAAGGCATCTTCAATTAAATTTAAAAAAAAATATAAATAAAAGTTAAGAAAAAAATAATAGAAGCAATTTATAATATTTACATCCCCTAAAAATTACATGAATAAAGTTAATAGCAAAAGAAAACAAAATAACAGAACAGCAGCAACATCAACAGCAATCATTAAACTGGGGCCCCATCTAGGACATAGAGTAATATAAAAATAAGTTTTTCTTAAATTTCCGTACTGTGTCCACATTCCTAACATGTGTTGGAAGGGAATTCCACAAACGAGCTGCATTAACAAGAAACTGTCGCTCGGACGTAAGGCATGAGAAGCGAGGAATAATGATTTGATTTGATCGTCTTGAAAGCGAGAACTGGAATGTATCATAAAGGTATGAAGGCTGGCGCGTACAGATAATTTTAAAGACCGTGACAAGAGTTCGAAGTCTAAGTAGGTTGTCAAAGGAAATTCCATATATACTTCTAGAAAACTCGGAGATGTGATCGTAGCGCCTAAGACCAAAAATGTAGCGTGCGATATTATTAAAAATTACATTCATTTTCCTCTGACTGACACTGTCAAGCTTACAAAAAATTTCACAACCGAATGTCAGAATGGGTACGACAAGTGTCTTTGCTATCATTTTTCTAGTGTTCAACGGTATGAAATTTCTTGTTGGCCACAATAATCGAAGAGCTCCATAAGCTTTACCAACAATTTGATTGATGTGGTCGTTCCAACTCAAGGTTCTATTAAAGCAAATGCCAAGATTTTTAGCCGTATCCACAAAGGTTCTATTAAAGCAAATGCCAAGATTTTTAGCCGTATCCACAAATTCGATTTTTGAGTCACCCAGTTGAATATCTGGGAAACTGCTTAAATCGAGAGGCCTCCTAGAGATTACAAGGCATTTGCTTTTTAGCGGATTTAAGGTAAGCCCACATTTAAGTGACCATTGTCTAACTGATGACAGATCCACGTTAATTGCATCCACACAATCGTTGACCATGTCGATATGGCAACTTTTCATTAGCTGGATGTCATCAGCAAAAAGATGTTCTTCGCAGTGGCGTAAGAGTTTAGGTACTTCATTCACATAAATAGAGAAGAGTGATGGACCTAAAATGGACCCTTGCGGTACTCCACTAGATATTGGTAAGAGATTAGAAGATTTATTCCCCAGAACAACAGCTTGGCGTCTTCCAGAAAGATAGGAAGACACAAGATTAACTGCATCTGGAGAGAAATTGTAGATCTTCAAAAGTTTTTGGCATAGGATGTTGTGATTTATGGTGTCAAATGCCTTGGAATAGTCCAGGAGAACCAAAAAAGAAACCTTTTTAGCATCTAATGCTTTTCTTACCCGTTCTACAACCTCCAAAATAGCTGTTGTACTGCTATGGTCTGGGCGAAAGCCGGATTGTTTTGATGTTAGAAGACCGTTTTGTATGAAAAAGCCGGCAAGTTGCTTCTGCATTATTTTTTCCAAGACTTTGGACAGAAATGGAAGGATAGCTATTGGGCGAAACTCCGTGTTAGCACTATTTTTAGGGATGGGAATTATTTTAGCGTCTTTCCATTTGGAAGGAAAGATACCTTTAGTAAGAATAGTGTTGTAGATATATGTGAGATACGGTAAGATTATTGGTAAAATGGCTTTCAAAAACGTGGGGTGGAGGTTATCAAGGCCAACAGCATTTGATTTCAAAGAAATAAAGCTTTCAACTACATCTTCATTGCAAATACATGAGAAACCAAATGCTGTTCCAGTAAAGCCCGGCGAGAACTCTTCAGGACGAAATCTTTGCATTGGATTTATAAGTGGCTGAGGGATTGATGTAATAAAAGAGTTATTAATTTCATTACAATCTATCTCATCTGTACTAAAGTTATTTGTTACGGTTGCAATTTCCTTAAGGTTTTTCCAGAGCTTTCGTCCACTTAAGGAGACATTTAAACGACGCTGGTACCATTTTGTTTTGGCTTGTCGAATAAGACGAACGACCGTGTTTCGCAAACGACGATACTCTTGAAAGTCATCCGGGACATTAAACCGTTTCCATTTTTTAAAAGTTGAGTCTCTTAGTTGAAGTTTTGTTCGTATTTCCCGAGAAAACCAGGGACAGTCGTTATACTTCACAGATATTGTTTTTAGTGGACAGTGGTTGTCGAATAGACAAGACAGGTTACTCTGTAGGAACTCTACTTGGTCGTCGGGTAGAGGAAGACCATAGACTGTATCCCAGTTTATACTTCTTGCGTTCAACTCAAGAGCTGCATTATCAATATTTTTAAAATCGCGGAATTGAAAAGTTCTTGTAGGTCTAATGAGGGAAAAGTCGAATGACAGATGGATCAGGTCGTGCTTAGAGAAGCCGGGAGCATCAAGTTGATCAAAGGAGATTACGCTGCTTGAATCGCTTACAAAAAACATGTCAAGAAGTGTTTTTGAGTTTGAAGAGAAGTGGGTGGGATTTATTGTATTCACTGGAAGCAAGTTGAACGTATTCATTATGTTAACAAGGGTGTTATCAGTGAGAAAATCACAGTTGAAATCCCCAGAAAGAATTACTTTTGTGTAGTAAAAGGAGTTATCTTCAAGAAGAGTTTTGAGCACTGTCCAATCAATATATCGGTTTGGGCGGTAGACAACACCAAGTAAGAGGCTCTCGTTCATGCTTGTTATTTCAATACATAGATATTCGATTGGAGAATCAGGACTAGACACATATTTAATTCGATGTTTGATAGAATCTCTTAAGTATATGGCAACCCCACCACCTATTCGACCCTTCCTATCGTTTCTTATCACCTTGAACCCCTTCAGTTTGATCAAACCATCCGAGATATTATCACGAAACCAAGTCTCACTCACGCATATGGCGTCATACTTTGAACCCTCAAATACATCCCTGAACTCATCAATTTTCTTAAATAGACTTTGGGAATTAATATGGCAAATTTGAAAACCATTATTTCGCGACGCAATTATGTTGACCATAGCTCGAGTAACATTTAAGCTTCCGTCGTTTGTGGAAAACCGATTTACAGTACTTTGATCACCCAACATCTATTGATTGGTTATATTTTTTACATGAAAACACTACCATGCTAAGAAAAGCAGACAACATAAGGGAAAGAGAATTCATTGAAGTGGATGCTGTAAAAGCTGCTGAGTTCTGTTTTACAAAAATAAATAAGATGACCATACAAGAAAAAAAAAAGAATATTAAATAAAATATAATACAATAATAAAGAGAAGAGAAAAAGAATATTGAAAATAGAAATTATAATAAGAATAATTAGCAATCATTAAAAAAGAAACTTAAATCGAAAAAATGTAAAGAAGCAATAATCATAAAAAAGTATTTAAGCAATAAAAAAAAAGATTTCTCCTTCAAATTTTAAACACCGTAGGGTGGCAATTCGGACAAGCTCTCTATACTTTCTACTTCAAGGGCATCATTGTCATTAGCATCTCGTTTGATAAAGACTCGCCCACGCATCGTAAACACAGCCGATATTTGTTTTTGTTTTTTCATGATAAGAGCTGCATGCAAAATTTTCTGATTTGTTTTGGTCAAGCACTCTCTCAAATAAATAAGAACATCTGATTGTATTCCTACATCTCGTAAACATAATTGACGGTTGTTAGCCTTCCGAAATTGTGATATAGATTTGAGGGTTTCGGTACGGTCTAGTGGTGAATTGAATTTAACAATGATCGCCGGAGAGTAATTGTTATTATTTGTGCGAGTGCGGAATATATTTTTTAACGACGGTGGCTTAAAGTTTAAAGTAATGCATAGATGACGAAATACATGCGTAAGATTTTCACCTTCGTTAACAGGAATATTGTAGAGTATAGCATCAGACGCTAATGTGTTGTTTTCGTAGTTTAAGAGTGTTTTTTTTAGTATAATCATTTCGCTAGCTAGCTCATCAGTTTTTCGAATAAAAAAATACCCTATCACCTAAAATATAATCGTGGTACTAATGCCGAATGTCATCATTTCCTTAAAAATAAAATGCACGACTGGGTCGCACGTACTTGCTCTTGGTGTCCAAAGTATCGTTATCAAAAATATCTACTGTAAATTTAAGATTTTGTTTGGTGTCGAGAAAAAAAAATGAAAAAAAAAATTGAATTTTAAAAAAATTAAATACAAATTTTTTTTCAAAAACCTTTAAACAAATTTTTTTTTACATTTGAAACTTCAAAATGCTGTCTGTAAATTTTTAGTAAAATTGACTTCTGCTTTTATGAAATATGTATATGAACTTAAAAATATGTCATTTTTTGAAAAACGGCAACGCCATATTTTCGTTCTCCGAATTTTTTGAGAAAAACTAAAATCGCATTTTATATAACCTACACCAAATTTAATCGAAATCGTTAGAGCCGTTTTCGAGAAAATTGCAGTACCTCGAAAACGTTATATGAGAGATATGCGTTAAAAAAGAGATATAGAAGAAATAAAAAGAAATAAAAAAAACGGGTCTAGTGAATTACGTAAAAATCATCTGTATACCAGGTTTCAAGCAAATCCATCTATCCGTTTAGGCCCTAGCTCGATGTACAGATGGCAACGGCGTATACAAGGGGGGGTCACGGGGTCATGACCCCCCCCAAGAACTCAGAACTTAAAAAAGAATTTGTTATGTGATACTAAAATCTCTTGAGTAAGATTATTTATTTTCAAAATGTTGAAGTTTTAGAACATGAACGAAAATTAAAATTAAAAAAAATTTTTGGTATTCAAACAAACTATTTTACCATATTTTGGGGATGTGGTCATATTTTTAGCGAACGCTATGCTGGATTAGGATTATTTTGATTCGTTCGATAATATTAGTTGAGCTGTGCTGTAGAGTTTTGTATGGAAACAAAATCCGGATAAGTACCTATTATATTCAAAGCTTTTTAAAAGAAATTGAATCTGGTAGGTACACAAAAATAATATCTTAAGGGCAAGACACTGCTTACCAGCAAATAAAAGAAGCAGCCATATCTTCTATTTTTTTATATGATGAAGTGAATAAAATATGTTTTAAATAGGGAAGCTTTCTGTGGCCTTGCTGTGTAGAGGTCAATTCTGTTGATAAAATTCGTCATCGGCAAAATGTTAAAGAAGGATATCATTTCTCAAATCTTTTTAGTTTTTTGCAATGTTCCAGTTCAATACATTCGTCTGATAAAATTTGGTGAATTTTGTTTGCTTACAGAATATAACAGTATTTTGTACATACTAAATTTTCTAGATCTGTTGCATTTTTTGAAACAACTATCGATTTGTTAATCATCAATGGCCAGCCAATTATAGAAGCAATTTAAGCAACCTTATCTAAGGCAATTTAAATATTATTATTAAATATCACTTAGGGCTAATTTTTTGAATAGTTAGATAAACCTAAGTTAGAGCTTATTCCTAGGAATAAAAGTTTTTTTTTATAGTGACATTTATTCTTCTGATAGTCTATCTGACGATTGAAAAAGCAGGGCTTAATCTAATAAATACAACTGAATGTTTTTTTATATTGTAAACCGCTGATTAATACCTGAAAACGGACGAATTCCAAAATATCGCCAAAATTATTTTTTTTGTCTTTACTATTTTAATAGAGGTATTTTAAATTCCCATACAATTTTAAAACAAAATTTCAAAAAAAATTATATTTTCAAATGCAATTTTTTTTACAAAACTTTGCGATTCGTTTGCCTGAGGTTAGAAAGACTTTTAATTCAAAAGTTAAAACTGTAAAAACGATTTTTATTTTAACTTTCTGGGCTAGGGGAAAACAATGAACAGTTGTTTTAAGGCAAATTATTCAATCGAAGTACTCGTACAGTACATTTTATTTTTAGGAGAGGATAGCCTCAATTGGTCAAAATTAAAGCCTAGTGCGCTGCTGATAAGAAACGAAAAATCCCATACAAAAATGAAACAACGAAATGGTAAACCAAAAATTTCGTTCAACTTTTCGTTCTGTAGTACGCTGTTCGGCACAACGAAATTGAAAGTCTAAACTTCTTTTTCGCACACAAACAATTGCCGGGGACATTCATTGTGTGTGGAAATGACATTTTGAGTTTTTTTGTTTGTTTTTGTTGTTGATTTTGTCATTGCATGTCTTTCTGCGATGCGTGTTTGCTTTTTTTTCATTTATGTTTTGCAATTTTTTAGTATTTTTCGGTCCAGATTTCGCAAGCATTTCGCTGTCGAAAAATTTCGTTTCACATCAGCAGCGTTTTAGGCTTTAAGGCTTAACGCTAAACTTAAACGAATCTCATACCGTTTTTGTTTGGTTATTTTTAGAACTACATTCGGAACTTTTCGATTCGAAATGCAAGACGCACAAATTTTAATGTTTAATAATTCAAAAAGCCCATTTTCAGGTTTATGCCAGCTAAAAGTTAACGTCGAAACGAAAACGGTAGATAGGGTAGGTGGTGACAGTTATCAGAAATATAATAAAAAAAATCGCAGCCATATATTTTGGGAGTTATGTGCATTTGAAAAAAAGTAGAAAAAATGTTCACCCTGTGACGGTTTTTCATGTGTCGTGACTACAAATCTTAATTTTTCTCACTTTTTTCTGTTGTTACGGAACCTTTCGTTTCGACGTTAACTTTTGGAACACCCTGTATACGCACAGACCGACGCACGGACGACGGCATGACGAAAACCACTTTTTTGATGATCTCCATTATCGTATTGTTGATTTTGATTAAAACCTCGAATATTTTTTTCTACACGAAACCAATACTATAGAGCCCTATAGAGCAAGTGAAAACACCCCTTGACTCTAGATAATTTTGTAGACTCTGTTGATTCTTAGTTCTTATAACAAACAAAACTATATCACGAAATTTGAAAAATTAACAAAATTTATTTCAGCTGTTATGATAGCAGTAGTAGTAGTAGTAGTAACTTTATTGAGCTTTATTTTATACACTTTTCAATATTTTCTTATAAATAATATACAGAACATCTAATTTAAGTTTTGCCGACTTGGTATTTGTCTGGCTACACAAGTAATGAATAACAAAATGAAATACTTTATTGTAGCATAATATGTTTGATGAGAAGAATTTAATCTGACATTTTCTTTTTCTTGATTTTCTGTGTGTGCCCACTCAACAAGACAAACATTTTGCAATTCAGCTGTTATGAAACCTTTCTCAAACATAACTCAACCCATAAAAAATACACCCTTTCAACAAAAAATTTTAAGAACTTTATGAATCATGTTTTTCACATGATTTCGATAATATTTTACCTGTTGAAGTATAAAAACAAGCACCCTTATTTTTAAGCGGCAATAATTTTCTTTGAGCAATAGTACACTGAGGGAAAAAACCGTGGGCGTAGCTAGAGATTTTATCTAGGATGGGCCAGATGTTATCATCGACCTGAAGCCATAACCATGAGTGTGCAATTTTTTTGAAAGTTGTTTTTTTTTTTGTTCTTTTTCTACCTTAATTAGAAAGTGTACCCCCATACAAATTCTTCAAGTTATACCAAATAACTGGAAAACGGCTCTAACGATTTTGATTAAACTTTGCAGGCGTAAAACTGCATTTTTAGTTTTTCTCAAAAAAGTCTTAAAACAAAAAAAATTATTTAACAAAACTTTGCCCTGAATGTCGGCTCTTCCCCAACATCGACAAAATTTCTTTGAAATTTATATAAAGGAAGCCCTTACAATCTGTAAACTAACATAAGTATTAGTTTACAGCAACTACGTGACACAGTCGTGCATTTTATTTACTTTGCTCCTTTAATTGGCAAATAATTCGCCACGCTCTGTTGTTTTTAATAACTTAAAATTAGCAAAAAGTTTATTTTTAATAATATATTCCATCGGTATTTTTAATAATATATTCGACCGGTAATGTAATCGGTTTTTTTTTTGAAAAATGTGTGTTTTTTGTTCAATGGTATCGTATTTTGTTAATATCTTTCAATATAAAAAGGAATCAACTCCAAATACGCAATATATTTTTGATAGTTACTGGTTTTTCTTTTTATATTGTTTAGTGTAATATGGTACTCCGATTTTTAAAAGTTTGTTATATCGAAATGCAATTGGATGGAGTTACATCACTTTTATTTTGAGCGACACAAAAGTTGAATTCAGTCGCAATTTATGACAGTGATTGGCTTTAAAAACTGACCTTACCAAGTTTTCAATTTTATTTGCTTTATTTTTTTGTTTAAGGTGCTCTTGAAACTTAAGCCAGAAGTGTAGGTACATATAAAAATAAAAATTTGTAATTAAAAGTTGTTGTATGCGGGTGACTATATGACTCTAAAGCCATATTTTAAATATTTAGCAGAGGATACATTTTTGACATTTGAATGTCTGGTGAATAAAACATTATCTTTAGCTCAATTTAGCTGTGTGATTGAACACGACCGACTCAGTTGGTATTGCCATGTTCAAAGGAGAGATCCTGAGAACCCCGTCAAAAAAGCAATATCATATAACGTTCCAACACGAAATAAAAAGAAAGGTAGGCCTAAAAACTCCTGGTACAAGCAGATGCAAAAACACCAGCATTCAGTTGGCCTTAGAAACGGAACAATACAAAACCGGGAGGCAAATCGAAAGAAATAATGATTTAAAAAAAAGTTTAAAAATTAACAATTTACAAACTTCCAACACGCGTTGTCATGTGAATTTTATTTTTGTGTTGCCATTAATGGGTAACTAACAATTTTTTTCATCATCAATAAAATGAAATATATTGAAAAATATAAATTTTTCCTAATATACACTCATAATTTTGTACTACTTTTTCAATTTTCTTTCTTTATTTTCAGTTTTTGATTAGTTATTGAAAAAAATACTCAAAAAATTCTGCAAAAAATTTTTTCTCTGAAAATAAAAATTAAACCGGCTCTTAGAGCAGGATAAATTTTTGACAACTGCAATTATCCTTTCACCTCAAAAGTGTCAAAAATATATTCTCGGCTTAGTATTTAACCCGATTCACACACGGTCTAAGGCCGTGTGTGAATTGCGTTAAATAGTTAACAACGTGTAAAATTTTTGACACTATTGAGGTTAATAAAAAAAATTTCAGCTGTATGGATTATTATTGTTTAGAATTTTGTCTGCCTTTTTCTGCCATGATACTCCTTTTTAATAAGAAAAAAAAAAACAAAATAAAAGCATCTGCAAAAAAAATTTAACTCAAATTTAACCAGGTGCCAGAGCCCAATAAATTTTTAACAGCTGAAAATTTTTTATTAACCTCAATAGTGTCAAACATTTTACATGCTGTTAACTATTTAACACAATTCACACATTGAAAAAGCTAATTATTGAATCCGACCTTTTAGACTGCTCATATAAACGGGGTATTTATACATATCGCTGGCTATGAAAAATATACATAAACACAAGGTAGGGCTGCCATGCGTCCGGTTTTTCCCGGACATGTACTCTTTTTTGGCTGTGTGGGGGACGTCCGGGATAGTTTCTAAAAATTGTCCGGGATTGTACTCTTTTCAATCCTTAATTGAATCTTAATTCATTCCTCATTCAAAAAACCGAATCGAGTTCATTAAAAGCGAGGCGTTTTTTTTTGTAATTATCTGCTCAATTCTTTTTTATATTCTGTTCCAAATTAATCACAACTCAAAAATTAGCGTATGAGCTACTGCTTAGTGAATTCTCTATTTAAAATTATAGTATTTCTGGGGGTCTTCCGATTTTTGTATGTAACGTTAAGCTTAGAGCTACAAAATTAACACTGAAAGAAAACGATGGTACTGGTTTTAATCTATAGAATATGTTAACATTTTTTTTTTGTGTGAAGATTACTTTTCCAGTTTTATTAGTAATTTAATAAACCATATTGTAAGACACAAGTTCCAAAATTTAAAACGATTAACGAAAATCTAAAGCCACTTTAATAAGTTGCTAAGTCAAAAAAGACCATTTCTTAACTTAGTAACTTACTAAAAAGGCTATTACCATTGCATTGCAACTTTTGTAATATTAGCGCAAATTTTTACTTTAGTAAACTATACCGGGAATGCCAAACTTGGTCTCAAGGTTTTTTTTTTTTATTTCTTTTTTTTTTTTGTGAAAAAATAAGAACAAAAAAATGCTTCAGGAACAAGGGTTTAAAATGTGATTTTTTACTTCAATCTTAATAAGATTGTTCCGCTTTTTTAGTATAATTATGCATTCCTTTTGTCCTAGTTTTGTATTCTTTTTTTTGTCCTTATTTGTCCGGGAAAGTCCGGGATTTTGCATCTCGATTACTAGTTTCGTCTAAATATATCTGGCAACCCTAACACAAGGCTGGTTAAAAAAAAATCGATTTTTTTTTTGATTTTATACTCCGATAGATTGCCAGACATCTCTAGAATATACTCACCAAATATGAAATCTTTGTATTAACGGAAAGGTCCTTCGCTTCGCAATTTTCCATTTTTTATATTATCCTTCTACTAAAAAAAATCATGTTTTTATAAATCGGCTTTTTAGCAGGTTTCTTAACATATTCTTGTAGGAAATTGAACGCCCTACAAAAAAGGCCTTCGACACCATTTTCGTTTATCTAACCGTTTAAAAGATATTTGACGTCCAAAGATCTTAATTTTGTAAGAAATTAAATGCAATTAAAAAACTAATTTTAATTAAAAAATTAATTAAATTATAAAACATACATACAGCCCTATAATTCTCAGCAAGCGATCTTAAAAAAAAAATGTTAGTGGGAGCTAAAACCAGACTAAAAGTTCCGTAGAACTGTCGGTTTTTCTAGGGTGGGCCATTGATTTTCTAGGGTGGGCCTGGCCCACCCAGGACCCCCCCTTCCTACGCGCATGGAAAAAACACAACATAAAATGTTAAATGTTCAACGTTGATTTAATGTTGAAAAAATTAACATGAAACTTATTCAAAATAAAATTGAAACAACGTAAGAAATTTTTTATTTTTGTCGGACTTCAGCTTTTTTTGCATTGTATCACTCTTATTTTCAACAGTGAAATAGCACGTTGGTAAAGCATTCGCCTAGTAACCCAAGAATTGTAGGTTCAGTAGAAGCAGAGCCCGACTCAGGACAACACGACTTTGTACACCCCGACTCACGACAGCCCAATTCAACCCATAGCCCGACTCACGATAGCCCGACTCAGGATAGCTCGACTCATCGCAACTCGACTCAGGTAAGAACTCGACCTGAGTCGAGTAACGGTAAACCACTTTAAACTAACGATATTCTACTTTGATTTTAAAATTTTCGTCTTTAAAGCAAAATCATTCCGAAAAATAGTTGAATCAACGTGGTTTTCGTTGATTTTAAATTGTTTTTTTCCCTCAGTGTATTGACTTTATTTTGATATCATTGAATTCAGGATCAAAAAATTCCATAAAAATATGTGTTATGTGATGATATTCCACAAACAATTTTGTTCACTATATTTTTGACCTTCACCTCCTCCTTATTGTCCGCGAAAAAACACCCTTCCACACAATTTTTTTTTATAGACATTTTTATCCTTGGTTCTTATCCCAAAAGCAAACTTTTTGCCAAGTTTCATGAGTGTAACAAGTTTTTTTATTTGTTGATTTTATGTTTTTATGTACCCACTAAAAAATTTCTAAAAATTATGAAAATTGGGGTTTTTTGCAATAAATTGAAATTTCTTTCTCGAGTGAAAAAACCATAACTTCCACAAATTCTAACTGTTTTTAATGAGTAAAAGCTTTCTTGATTCAGCATTAATTGAACAATAAAAAAAAACTTTCCAAAACACAAAATGTAGGTAGTTTAAAACGGTCTCCGAACTCTGAAAAAATGTGAAAAAATGTTGTACTTTCAGATTCAGCCCATAAAATCTACACCCAATTAGTTGCTCGAGCATAATAAAAAAATATTTTCAAAAAGAACAAGTAAGTGTAAAATTTAAGCTTTCGAAAAAAGGATTGTTCATAACTCTAAGTGTTGCCGTCGTTTTTTAATAAAATTATTTGATTTTAAATATTTTTTTTAGAAAATCACCCCTCCCGCCTAAACGGGGAGAGATAGACACCCTCTCCCATATAGTAAGAAATGATTGTATTTAACCCTTCTACAAAAAACCGGTATCAATTCTTGGTTGCTAGTTATCGTTCTTTTCCCTCAAGTGTTTCTTTTTTAATTCAGAAAAACTGAAACTGCAAAAAAAAGATAGGTTGAAATAGCCATACTTCGGTTAATTTTCAATGACAAAAATTAATAAGACTAGCATTTTAAAGGAAATTTAATCTTCTATCTTTTATTAGAGCAATGTTAATGTCTATCTCATCCCACATAAGAGACACAACCAGTGGCGTATTGAGGGGTGGGGGGGGGCTCAGGGGGCTCAAGCCCCCCCCCAAGCCTCCAAAATCATGTTATTATTTAGCTAATTTCATCATAATCTACATGATTAAGGGCTCAGTTATAGCTTTCAGTAAAATCTATCATTAAAAATTCTGTTTTGCTATTTTGAATACTTTAAAATCCTAATTTATGCAAAATATTGATGAAATAAATTAAAAACACATTTTCACTAACTTTTTGAAAAAGAAGCAATGCATTTGGTGTTATATTTTAGTCACAAATTCATTTTATAAATTTTACTGATGAAATTTGATTTCACTGAACAGTAAAATTTATAAAATGGATTTGTGAATAAAATTTAACAACAAATGCATTTCTTCTTTTTTTTTAAAAATAGTTAAAATAAGCTTTCAACTTATTTCATCAATATTTTGCTCAAAACAAAAATTTAAAATATTCAAAATAGCTAAAAAAAATTTTTACTGATGGATTTTACTGATAGCTACAGTGGCGTACGTTGAGTTGCCGGGGCCCCGGGGAAAGACTAAATTTTGGGGCCCCTTTGATATTTGGGGGCCACTTCATGGGGGTTAAACCCCCATGTGGGAGAAAAATTTCATTATTCAATGTTTTTATATATAAAATTGTGCGAAATAATTTTTTGTATAAAGCCTAATAATGGTTCAAATTTATTTCTTCAAAAAAATTTTCTTGCTCGCTAACGCTCGCAATTTATATCAAACAGCTTATCACTCCTTGTACCAATTTAAACTAGAGATGCCGCCGAATATTCGGCCATTTTATATTCGGTACATTCTTAAATTCTTCTACGGTAAGCAGAGCTATTTTAAACTTTTAACTATGAATTTCTCTCCTAAAAAATACTTAAAAAGGATATTGGCAAGTTTTTCGCTCTGACACAGTTCTAATGACCATTTGCTTTAGCGGAATTAAGAATCGACTGCAGTTACATATAAGGCGTGTTTTTTCTACAACTCAGTAGCTACTCATTTTTTTATTTTATTCTAAAAACAATAAAGGCTTGGCCACACCGAAGGGTACATGCGGTAGAGGTACGGGTAATTGTATGAAAAAAATTCCACATCTGAACGTTGATATGTCAGTTTGAAATTTATTTCATACAATTACCCGTACCGCTCCCGCATGTACCCTCCGGTGTGGCCAAGCCTTAAAAATAAATACTTACTTGTGTAATTTTTATTATTGTTTTGCGAATAAAATCAAAAATGAGTAGCAACTGAGTAATAGAAAAAACACGCCTATAGTTGATAAAAAAGTTTTGCTAATCTTAAAAAAAAAAATTTGTTCGGTCTGAGGTAACCCCCCCCCCGAAATGAAATCCTAGCTACAGCTATGGGCCACTTAGATACAAAAACAAAAGTACGTATACGCCATACATTTTTTTTTGTATGGCTTATTTATTTTTAGGTTTATTTTTAGGTTTATTTTAATGTTTTATTATGTTCGTAATGCACTTTGCTATACTTACTTAAAATTTTTATCATAAAAGTAGCAAATCCTTGTACTTGGGGCCCCCAAAATTGAATATTTAGAGACCCCTAAAATAAATTTTTTTTAGCTTAGAATTCATAGTTCTTGGGGCCTCTGTTCTGAAGTAATATGAACATGTACATATTTGATTTTCCATCATTAAACATAATTTTTTTTTACTGTGCGCCCCTGGAAAAATTAATTTTGGGGCCCCAAAAATTTAATATTTAGAGTCCCCTAAAATAAAAAATTTTGAAGCTTAGAATTGATAGTTCTTGGGGCCTCTGTTCTGAAGTAATAAATACATACTATAGGTTAGGTATTTGATTTTCCGTCACCAGACATAATTTTTTTATTTTGGGGCCCCTGAAAAACTATTTTTGGGGCCTCAAAAGTGAGTGCTCAGAGGCTCCTAAAATATAATATAATTTTTTGGAGCTAAGAATTAATAGGTATTGGGGCCTCTGTTCTGAAGTAATATTCGAAATGCCAACTATAAAATAATGTTTTTATTTTGGGCTCTGATGTATTTATGTTGGGGCCCCTAAATAGATATTTAATTTTCCATTTGATTGTTTTGAACCACTGAAGTAAAAGCTTTTGAGGAGCCTCATATAATATTTGTCATGCCATCAGAAAATTTAATGAATATTTTTGGGCTCCTTAGTAATAGATTTTGGGGTCCCCAAATTAATATTTGATTGGCTCTCAACTAACGGGTTTCCTGAAAAATTATTTTTTGGGACCCTTCATATAATATTTTTGGAGCCCCGAAGTCATATTTTTTGGGGCTCCTAAAGTAATATTTAGTAATCCATCAACAAATGTAGTTTTATTTAAATAACAATTTTTTTTAATTTAATTTTTTTTGACGCACCGAAGTAAAGGCTTTTGGGGCCCGTGGCCTGAAATTGTTTTTTTTGGGGCCCCTAAAGTATTATTTGTGGTTGCAAATATTTTTCAAGTAATATTTTTTGTGGCCCTAAGATAAAATTAAAATTTTTCTTTTAAAAAAGCAGTTTATTTTTTTGGGGCCCCTGGGGTAACCTTTTTATTAAATCAATATATATTGTGTGGCTACCAATGCATTATACATTACACTGAATGATATAATTTGTCTCCCTTGTATCCGAAGTGATTCAAATACATTTTAATTTACTAATATAACTCAATTTATTCTAAAAGTTTCCTCCTCTGCATTGTCTCCAGTTGGGGCCCTGAGGTCGTCGGTCGGGGGCTCCGGGGCGCCGCCCCGCTTGCCCCAAGGGAGTGTACGCCCCTGGATAGCTATAACAGAGTCCTAACTTAAACTTGTTCGTAAATCTTAGAGATTTAGAGGCAGCTCAAATGATGGAGCCCCCTCCAAATTCTGAAATAGTCCAGTAATTTTAGGTTTTATCTGCGGAAAAATTCCTACTGGGATGAATTTTGGTATACAGCTTAATGACGACTTTGTTATGAAGATGTGAAAAATCGACATTGATATCGTGTCCGCGTTAAGAGTTATATAGGTCAAAAGGTCACAAAAATTGGTTTTTCACGATTTTCAGCAAAACGGTAAGTCTTATCAAAAAATTTTCAATGCAAGAATTGTAGACCAGATTATTATATATAAAAAGTGTCATGACACTTTTTTTCCTAAGATCCACCGTTTCTTAGGTATAACGATTCAAAAAGTTGAAGTTTAGTTGTAATCGTCATAATCCTATTCCTGAAAAAAAAACTCCTAACTGAAAAGTTCCTAAATTTTCATTATTTTTTTAGCTTGAATTTCGTTCCTCAACTGTTAAGAATACGAGGAAACCAAAAAAAAATGGAAATTTTCGCCATTTTTCCGATTGGGGCCCTTCTCCCGAAACCATTTCCCTGGGAATTTTTGTTTAGAATATGTCTGAAAATATACAGGGTGTGCAATAGAGAATGGACAACCCTAAAACGGCTTAAAGCTACACTTATGATTGTTCTAAAAACAGATAGAAAAAAGTTCTATCGCAACTAGTTCATAAAATATGGACTTTTTTTCGTTCAGTGTATTTTAAATTTTATCATCTTATGTTTTCGTTCACTACAACCACGAATTAATGAATTTTATTCATTTCTTTTTTTTTATAATTTTCTACAATAATTGGATGAGTACATAAACACTTTAAAAATTTCATAGCTATTGCACATTTTCGTAAAAAAAATTTTGAAATCTGTTTTTTGATGCAAAATGTAAAAAAAGTATTTTATGAAAAATTTTAAACACCTGTGGTATAAAATAAATCTACAGAAACCTAGGTGGCCAACTTTCTTAAAAATATTCTGGTATAAGGAGAATATTTTTAAGAAAGATGGCCACCTAGGTTTCTATAGATTTATTTTATACCACAGGTGTTTAAAATTTTTCATAAAATACTTTTTTTACATTTTGCATCAAAAAACAGATTTCAAAATTTTTTTTACGAAAATGTGCAATAGCTATGAATTTTTTAAAGTGTTTATGTACTCATCCAATTATTGTAGAAAATTATAAAAAAAAAGAAATAAATAAAATTCATTCATTCGTGGTTGTAGTGAACGAAAACATAAGATGATAAAATTTAAAATACACTGAACGAAAAAAAGTTCATATTTTATGAACTAGTTGCGATAGAACTTTTTTCTATCTGTTTTTAGAACAATCATAAGTGTAGCTTTAAGCCGTTTTAGGGTTGTCCATACTCTATTGCACACCCTGTATATTTTCAGACATATTCTAAACAAAAATTCCCAGGGAAATGGTTTCGGGAGAAGGGCCCCAATCGGAAAAATGGCGAAAATTTCCATTTTTTTTGGTTTCCTCGTATTCTTAACAGTTGAGGAACGAAATTCAAGCTAAAAAAATAATGAAAATTTAGGAACTTTTCAGTTAGGAGTTTTTTTTCAGGAATAGGATTATGACGATTACAACTAAACTTCAACTTTTTGAATCGTTATACCTAAGAAACGGTGGATCTTAGGAAAAAAAGTGTCATGACACTTTTTATATATAATAATCTGGTCTACAATTCTTGCATTGAAAATTTTTTGATAAGACTTACCGTTTTGCTGAAAATCGTGAAAAACCAGTTTGTGTGACCTTTTGACCTATATAACTCTTAACGCGGACACGATATCAATGTCGATTTTTCACATCTTCATAACAAAGCCGTCATTAAGCTGTATACCAAAATTCAGCCCAGTAGGAATTTTTCCGCAGATTGGGCTTAAAAATGACTAAAATGACTGGGCTAAAATGGTTGTTTGTGTTTGTTTGAGTAAGTTCCTTAGTCGACGTTGAAGGTTGGGATACATTTTTTTTAGGACTTTATTCCAATTCAGAATTCTTCAAATAATATTTTTGGTATTTTGACGTCGAATTACATCACCGTTAAATTTTGCAAGGCTTCTAATGCAATCACGCCGTATTTTATTGTCTTGAGTATATTTACTTTTTTAAGAAAATAATATTTTTCTCAAAGATATTGCAAATAAAAATTTTTTATATTTTAAAATCGGAACGTATTATGAAAAAGTATATATTTCGGATTAAAAATCAAAAAGAATTTCATTAAAAACTAGTTTTTGAGACTTTCACGTTCTGCATTTCACTTTTTTAACCATTCACCTGTTGAAAGTGAAATTAGGTATTCTGTATTTTCTCATTCATTTAAATTTTTTCTATCGAATTCAATTCATTTAGTTTCTGTTCGTGAATTTGGTGCCTTTTTCAATGAATCTGCAATTTTTGGAAAAAGTAGGAATAAATCTGTAAGCAAAGTTCGAAAGAAATAAAGTGTTTTTTTTTTTTAAAGATTACTCAACACTTCGTTGTTTGTGTAAAGTGTTTGGAACACAAGAACTTTGAAGAAAACACTATAATGAATGTGAAAGGAGGAGAAGGTAGTACGAAGTCGAGAGCAGTTAAATGCTATTATAAAACTTTCAGTACCGCAGCACAGTGCTTTTCTCTCGATCAAAGATGAATAAAAATAATCATTCTTATCAAAAAACAAAACCGACTTCCATGGATCAAAACTGGGTTTTATATATTTTTTTTTAATAGTTTATATGGCCAGAACTGAACGAAGTTGAAATATGGCCACATTGCAGCAACTTTCCAATACAAAAAGAACGATCGTTCACTCACGAACGAAATTGGTTCACTCAATCCAAAGTTATGAGGTAACAAACATAAAAAAAAAACACACGAATTGGAAGCCTCCTCCTTTTTGGAAGTCGGAAAAAAAAGAAAAAATTTTCGTACATTCACCATATAAAACATTTTGGAAAAATTTGCCAGCCCCCTCCAAATTTTTTTCTGGATACGCCACTGGAAATAATCAAAAAAACTAAAAATAGTCAAAAAATTGATTTTTTCTTATGTTTGTTTTCCACAAACAATTTTGTTCACTATATTTTTGACCTCCACCTCCTCCTTATTGTCCGCGAAAAAACACCCTTCCACACAATTTTTTTTTATAGACATTTTTATCCTTGGTTCTTATCCCAAAAGCAAAATTTTTGCCAAGTTTCATGAGTGTAACAAGTTTTTTTATTTGTTGATTTTATGTATTTATGTACCCACTAAAAAATTTCTAAAAATTATGAAAATTGGGGTTTTTTGCAATAAATTGAAATTTCTTTTGCGAGTGAAAAAACCATAACTTCCACAAATTCTAACTGTTTTTAATGAGTAAAAGCTTTCTTGATTCAGCATTAATAGAACAATAAAAAAAACTTTCCAAAACACAAAATGTAGTTTAAAACGGTCTCCGAACTCTGAAAATCTGTGAAAAAATGTTGTACTTTCAGATTCAGCCCATAAAATCTACACCCAATTAGTTGCTTGAGCATAATAAAAAAATATTTTCAAAAAGAACAAGTAAGTGTAAAATTTAATCTTTCGAAAAAAGTATTGTTCATAACTCTAAGTGTTGCCGTCGTTTTTTAATAAAATTTTTTGATTTTAAATATTTTTTTTTAGAAAATCACCCCTCCCGCCTAAACGGGGAGAGATAGACACCTTCTCCCATATAGTAAGAAATTATTGTATTTAACCCTTCTACAAAAAACCGGTATTAATTCTTGGTTGCTAGTTATCGTACTTTTCCCTCAAGTGTTTCTTTTTTAATTCAGAAAAACTGAAACTGCAAAAAAACATAGGTTCAAATAGCCATACTTCGGTTAATTTTCAATTAAAAAAATTAATAAGATTAGCATTTTAAAGAAAATTTAATCTTCCATCTTTTATTAGAGCAATGTTAATGTCTATTTCATCCCAAATAAGAGACACAACCAAAAAACTAAAAAAAAAAGTCAAAAAACTGAAAAAAAGTCAAAAAATTGATTTTTTTTATGTTTTTTTTACTATATTTTTGACCTTCACCTCCTTTTTATTGTTCGCGAAAAAACACCCTTCCACACAATTTTTTTTATAGACATTTTTATCCTTGGTCCTATTCCAAAAGCAAACTTTTTGCCAAGTTTCATGAGTGTAACAAGTTTTTAAAAATCAAAAATAAAGGTTATCGGTTGAGATTTATTTTTATTTTTTTAAATTTCTCTCAATGGTTGCGATTTTTAAACAAAAAATAATGGAAAAGGTCAACCTTTAACCGTTTTCGCTGAAAATAAATTAAAAATGGTCAATTCAAAGGAAAATGTTGAATATGTCAAGAATGTCTTTATATTGCAAAAATTAATATGAAAAGGATGTTTTTTCTAAGTTTATGTATTAAATAATGTATGAACTAAATAGACTCTCAAAGTTCTTTAGACCCAAGATTATATCTCTTTTCATTAAAGTAAAATCTAAAGACGAAAATGTGTTTTCCACTGTGATTTGAGTCGCTGGGACGACAAGCACAACCAATGCAATTTCGAATATTTCAGGAGACCGATGTTCTAATATCTACGCTTCCAGAAGCGTTACGCCTGCCCAACTTCAAATCGGAATTTTGAAAAAAAAAAATGAAAACAAATTTTTTGATGCCAAAAGGTAGCGGGGACTCTAACCTTCATTTGTGTATAACTTCCATCCCTGTAGGTGAACGTCAATGGTCAAAAAAAGTTAAGCTCGATTCTGAAAAAATAGGCATGATGTGGCGGTTTAACATGAAAGATGATTTTTTTTTAAATCTGACAATGTGCAAAGCGAAGGCCCATGACACAAGCTATCATTTGGCATCACTCCCAAAAATTGCTCTCCAGCGGTTTAGCTTCTAGGAGCGCACGATTGTCCAAAATGACTTATTTCGTTGCAAAAATCATAACTTTTGAACGGATTACTAGCACAATTCTCTACGAGTTTTCCAATAAAAAGAAGCTCATTTTCCCGAACCTTTTTTTACAAAATCTTAGAAAATTGGTTACTTTATTTAAATTATTCGAGCACATGACTTTTTTTTTTTGAAAAATTTGATAATTTTGAGAACTAAAATTCAAGTTAGCAGAATATTTGTTCTGTAAGGAAATAGGAAAAATCTTTTTTAGTTAGAAAATTCGTCAGAAAATTGGGTACTTAATAAAAATTAATGCAATAATGTAGTATTCAAAATAATTTCCAAAAAATGTTTTTTTTTCAAAAATGACGAAAAAAATTTTTTTTTGAATTAGTAATTGAAAACTATTATTATAAACCTATTTTATACTTACATTTAAAGACATTTTCTTGTTATTGTTAAGTGCGGTTGAGCACTTAATTTAACTTTGGGATACTTAACTTTCAGTTAATTTGACTAAAAGATGGAATAACAAACTTATTTTTTGCTTACTTTGCTCTGCTTATTTGAGGGACATGCAGAAAAGATTCTTTCAACGTCAGAGGAAGTAAAAAATGGGAACTTCTATGTATGTATGCGATTTAACTTCGTATATCTCAACAGTGTATTTTCTATAAACAACGTGTTAGCATTTGCCTTAAATAAGCACTTATTTTATAAAAATCGATTAAATTTTTCGATGAAATTTTGCATATATTTTGCATATTTTCGATATGCATTAAAATTTGTTATATTTGAATGATAACACGTCTAAATACAAAGTTTGGTATCAATACCATATAAAATAAGAAATTATCTGCGGAAAAATGCCTATTCTGCTGAATTTTGGTATACACCTTCGTTACGGCGTTGTAATGAAGATGTGAAAAATCGACATATTGTGCTCGCGCACGGTTGTCCAAAATGACCTATCTCGTTGCAAAAATCATAACTTTTGAACGGATTGAGGTAGCGGTACAATTTTTTTTTAATTTGAAGGAAATTTCCAGGGCTGTTGAACCAATGAATTTCAAGAAAATTGTTTCACAGGGTGTTTAGGAATCATCGGCCGAAAACAGATTTTCATAAAAAAAATGTATAAATTAAAATTGGTATACCATTTTCTAGAAATCACTAATCCACATCTAAAAACAAAATTCCAAAAAAATAAAGTGTCCCGTTATCTAAAATTTTATTTAAAAAAAAAAATTCAAATCTTTTTTTCTAAATCCAAAAAATAATTTTTTTTTTGAAATTTTATTTTTGGCTTATATTTGAGTTATATAAGTGCTTCTTCACAAAAAGAATTTCAAAAAAATAATTTTTGGATTTTAAAAAAAATGTTGAAAATTTTTTTTGAAAAATAAAATTTTCGATAACGGGACATTGTATTTTTTTTTAAATTTTGTTTTTAGATGTGGATTAGTGATTTCCACAAAGTGGCATACCAATTTTAATTTAAACATTTTTTTAAGAAAATCTGTTTTCGGCCAATGATTCCTAAACATCCTGTGAAACAATTTTCTTGAAATTCATTGGTTTAACAGCCCTGGAAATTTCCTTCAAATTAAAAAAAAAACTGTACCGCTACCTCAATCCGTTCAAACGTTATGATTTTTGCAACGAGATAAGTCATTTTGGACAATCGTGGAGCGTTCAAAGATTCGGGGATTTTTCGAAAAAAAATAGTACCCTAACTTTCAAACGCGATTTTCTCGGAATTTTGAAAAAAAAAAATCCAAACCCCGATTATACCACTATCGGGTAGCTGAGAATACAAGCTTTCATATGGCACCACTCCCATGTCTCTAGGAATTGATACATTTGCAGATTTGATTTATTTTTTTCTCTCAGCGATAAATCTCACTGGTTGACGAAACATAAAAAAATACAAAATAAAGGTTTCTCTCAGACCTTGACCGAAAGTTTTCTGTTTAAAAAATAAAGGTTATTTTATGACCTTTATTAAAAATGGCGACAAATAAGAGTTATTAAGGAACCTTTCAAAAGGTTGAGATTTATTTCTGATCTCTGGTCAAAACAAACATAAAAGTTGAGTTTTTTTACTTTTTTGGTTGTGTCTCTTATTTGGGATGAGATAGACATTAACAATGCTCTAATAAAAGATAGAAGATTAAATTTTCTTTAAAATGCTGGTCTTATTAAATTTTTTCCTGAAAATACTGTGTTACAAAATAAAAATCATGTCAATTACTTTGGAAATGACCTAGCAGAGGTTGTAGGTATTACTGAGTACATCATATTTCGGCACTTGAAATTTTTCGTAGACCCTCAAAATTTCAAGTTATCGTCAAAAAACCGTTTTCAATGTTTTCAGATCTCAACGATTTTTTACTCAGCCATTTTTCGGTCAATTTCAGATTTTTTTACAGTTCTAAGCAGAGGAGTACTTGTTCTTTTTGAAAATATTTTTTTATTATGCTCAAGCAACTAATTGGGTGTAGATTTTATGGGCTAAAGCAAAAATAGAATAATAAAACTGTTAATAAAAAAAATTTTCCAAAACACAAAATGTAGTTTAAAACGGTCTCCGAATCTAAAAAACTGTGTTGTACTTTCAGATTCAGCCCATAAAATCTGCACCCAATTAGTTGCTTGAGCATAATAAAAAAATATTTTCAAAAAGAACAAGTAAGTGTAAAGTTTAAGCTTTCGAAAAAAGTATTGTTCATAACTCTAAGTGTTGCCGTCGTTTTTTAATAAAATTTTTTGATTTTAAATATTTTTTTTAGAAAATCACCCCTCCCGCCTAAAAGGGGAGAGATAGACACCTTCTCCCATAGTAAGAAATTATTGTATTTAACCCTTCTACAAAAAACCGGTATTAATTCTTGGTTGCTAAATTATCGTACTTTTCCCTCAAATGTTTCTTTTTTAATTCAGAAAAACTGAAACTGCAAAAAAAGATAGGTTCAAATAGCTATACTTCGGTTAATTTTCAATGAAAAAATTTATTTAGACCAGAAAAATTAATTTTTTATCTTTTGTTAGAGCAATGTTAATGACTATCTCATCCCAAATAAGAGACACAACTAAAAAACTAAAAAGTCAAAAAATTGATTTTTTTTATGTTTGCTTTGACTGTTTTGGTATGGAAATTTTTGTTTTCAGTTTTTAAAAAAACATTGTTGTTATTGGAAATTTAATTCTCTACAAAATGTGTTAATGAAATAACTCAAAATTTTGCTTTGTTGAAGAGATATATTGTAAAAACCAAAAAGGGGGCTTTTGCACACCTATCTTCAGTTTCCACCCTCTCGTTTAATAGCACTCCGCGGTTTTATCTTCTTTTTTGACCCATTGAACGATCCCTCCAATAAAAACCCGTGAACTTCTTAGTTCCTTATTACCTTGTTTTTTTTTGACATAATCAATAGCCTAAGTATTAGAGCTAGTGGCACATTTGACTAAGGTTCAAGGGCGTACACACCATTGGGGCAAGTGGGGCGATGCCCCGGGGCCCCCAATACGCCAGGGCCCCGTAAGGAGACAATGCAGAGAAGGCAACTGGTTATAGATACCTGACATGAATCATTTCGGACACAAGAGACAAATTATTATATTTTTCAGGGAATTGGTAGCCAGCCACATATTATTTCATCTAAAAAAAAGTATTACCTCAGGGGTCCCAAAAAAAATAAATTGCTTTTTTGAAAGAAAAATTATATATTATCTTGGGGCCCCAACAAATATTACTTACATAATTTAAGTGACCAACAAATGATAGGTACATCAGGGGCCCCAAAATAAATAAGTGGGCGTATATGTACTTTTTTATTTGTTCCTATTTTCTATAGCAAAGGGGCACCAAAAATTTAGTCTTGGCCCGGGGCCCCGACAACTCAACGTACGCCCCTGCTAAGGTTGCTCTTTTTACCGACTCAGTGTGGCCGATAGGGCTGTAAAAGTAACGACAAAATGAGTACCCGCATGTATACGTTACTTTTGATACTAGTACCCGCATCAATAATATCGTTACTCGTTACTTTCGTATGCTTCGTATTTTTCGTATATTTCGTATGTTTCGTATGTCTCGCATGCTTCGTACGTTTCGTACTTTTCGTATATTTCATGTACAGTAGCGAGCAAAAAAAATGCAAACAATAAAGACATTTGCATTTTTTTGCTCGTCTAAAAACGCATATTTAAGTAGACTTTTGACCAAATTATGGTTTTGGAATAAAATATTCCACAAATTGACTCTGTTTAATGAAAATAAAACAGTTTCAATATGCCAAATTTGGTAATTTAGACCTTGTTCAAAAACTCTTTAAACCTCTTTCGTTTGCATTTTTTTTGCTCGCTACTGTATTTTATACGTTTCGTATGTTTGGTATTTTAAGTATCTTTCGTACGTTGGTATAAGAGTAAAAAAAATTTTTTTTTGAAAAAAAAAAAACAAAAACAATTTGTATAATCTAAGCTACATTTTAAAGCCATAAGCGGCGTTCTCATGTAATAAGAGTTTGAAGGTAGCTATACTGATTTTTTTTTCGATTTTTTTTTAATCAAACGTGGAAATTTTTTTTTATTTTTTTCGATTTTTTCGACAAAACTTTGGTAATTTTTTGTTTATATCCGTTCAGTAATCTTATAACAATTCCTTAGAGAACTTTATTTCAAAAGAACACCGCGCAGATCCCGGAATATTAACACTTCAATACAACCATGTCGAACAATTTTTAATTTTTTTTTCTATTGACAGTGATTTTCAAATCTCGTTTTCTCGGCTTTTTTTTTCAGTTGAAAATTTTGCACTGAAAATTAACAAATTTTTTCAAAAACCAAAACACTTTTGTACATTCTTAAGCTACATTTCAAGACCATTAACAAAAAGGTCATAAACACATTGGTTGCGGCAGGGGTATATGTATTTCGGCCACATAGAGAAAATACTAAAACGGGTCTTTTGATATTTCTGTATAAATTATTATCGATAACTCAACTATACCTTTGAACTACTGTTTTTATCGAGACAAAAGTAATCTCCAGATAATTATCTGGAGTTAACATTCCGACTACGGTATCGATACGAGATGCTAAATGCGCCAAATTGAGTGTATCACTTCGTTTCGTATCTCATATATCGGGTGATTTAGTATTGAAATTGGAATGGGGTCGTTACTCGTATGTTTCGTATCTCGTATGTTTCGTTACTTCAGTACCCAGTAACGAAACATGCGAGTAACGATACTTTTTAGAAAGTAACGTTTCGTTACTCGTTACTGAAGCAAATACCCGCGTTTTAGTAACGAATACATACAATTTGCTACAGCTCTAGTGGCCGATGGTAGGAAAAGTTGGCAAAAATTATTTTTCTTCGTTTCTAAGTTTGTTATGGGTAAAAATACTATATAAAAGCACAAAACTGAGACAACTTTTGTGATTCTATGAAAAATTATCAAAAACGCACATTATAAGGACATAAGTATCTGTTACCTTTAACTTTGAAGTTGTTTGAGAAAGAAAATTGTTATTTATTTGTTCAATACTTAGATTTTACTGTTTTTTTTTTTTTTAATAAGATTATTCTTAAAAATAGATTTTAGACCTGACTCAACGGTTTAGTCATAACAATGAAAAAATACACTGGTCAACAAAATTCAACTTTTTTTGTCCGAAGAACCAAAACATACTTTTCTGAAAGATTTAGGGATGCTGAACTCGAATCCACGAAAGAAATATTCTATTAGCTTCCGTTTTTTGGAATATTACCGTTATAAAATGCAAAAAACACGTTATTTTGAATGTTTATGAGGTTATGGTAAAAAAGTGTGGTAATTTCTTTAAGCATAGTTTGACGCGGTCATCTTCTTCAGAGAACCGTTTCAAATTTTCCGATCTTTTTTCATGTATGAGATATCTCAAGCTGCGCCTGCGTCTCCATTGTGTAGATCAACACTATTTCCTTAAATTTTTAGCCACAATGCTAACCGTACACACTTTCAGTTTTGGCTAATAGAATAATTCTGACAATGGATACGAGTTCAGAATTTCTAACACCTTCAGAAAAGTAAAATTCTGTTGAACTGTATTGTCAGTACTTCCGGAATCTGAGAAATATATACAAAAAAATCGTTATTTTTAGATAACTTCACATAGTGTTTACTCAAAAAGGGGCAAACATGGGCACCACTTTTTTAATTGACACGAAAGACGACACTATCAACAATAAAGGGACACCAAAAACAAAGCGCCACTTCACACCTTTGTGAACTTTTTCTTAACGAGTTTGTATGAAGCACACAAAAAACGAATGATTTTAAAGACACCGAATTCGAATAATTTTTTCAAACAAACTAGACACTCATAATTCAAAAGAGGAATGAGAATCGAAAGTTTCCCTTTTGCTTGTAATTCCATATTTATTTCAAATTTTTATCTTTTGATTTAACGAAATAGCACTTAAAACTTGAAACACAGACGGGAGCTAGAAAAAGGTAAATAACGAATAATTTCGTCAATGGCGACATTTTAAAGTGTAGTTACTCACCGCGTTAGACTTAAACCGTGGAATAAAAACCGGTTTTGTGTAGCTTATTAATCCCTTTATTAAAGTAAATTTGTATTTGGCAGTTCGGTACAATTTGAAAATAGCTATTTTTGCCAGCTTTTGATACCATTGGCCACACTGTGCGACTTCCAAAAAGGAGGAGGTCTTCAAATCGACTGTATTTTTTTTTTTTTTTTATGTTTGTTACCGCATAACTTTGGACAGAGTGAATCAATTTTGATAATTTCGTTCAAATTAAACCATAGGAACTACACTTAGGAGCAAAAAAATGGAATCAAAATTTTCGTTCTGTAAAAACGACAATTGGTCAGGATGTAATTGACATACATGAATGTCAATTGCACCATTAAAAAGCTTGAAACAAAAGCTTTAAATTAATGCTAAGAATTAAGAAAGCCGGTCACTTTATAAAGATCCAATCAACATAAATGAAGTATGTAAGGAAAGAAAGACTGAAATTGAAACAGAGAGTATCTGTAAAATTCAACATTAAAAAAAAATGAAGTGCAATTTATTGACAGACAACGTCAATAGTAACGTTAGGAAAAAAAGACTGAAATTGAACCAGCGAGTATCAAGAAAATTTAACATTTATGAAAAAAAGAAGTGCAGTTTATTGACAGTTAGCGATGATATTATCGTATGCATTTTTATGTTTTTACCAACAATTCAAAGTAAAAAATTCAAGCTTTTAAATGAGACCATGAGACTTGAAGAAACATTGTTTTATCCATTGCAATTTTTGTTTTAATATAAATAATTTATTTGATTCCGTTTTTTTGCTCTTAAGTGTATTAGAAAAACCATAACACCCCGTTTTGAATCATGGAAGTCGGTTTTGTTTTTTTTTGATAAAAATGATTATAAGGCTAACATTTCTAACAGTGGTAGTTTTTAGCATGCTAAGTAAAACAATCTTTGTCTAGCAGGCTTCAGCGGTGCACATCATATATATGTATATATGACCTTGAAAATGTAACTTTCAACTTTTTATTCCCAAAATTTGACTTTGAAATCGATTATTTAAAAAAAATATTGATTAAAATTACTTGATTTAAAAATTAAAATAAAGTGTAGTATTCTGCCGTTTGAAAAATTTATCATTCATAACTGTAGGTGTTGCCGCCGTTTTTAAATAATTTTTTTTAGAAAATTGCCCCTCCCTCCTAAACGGGGGGAGATATATCCCCCTCTCATAGTAAAAAATGCTTATTTTTATCTCCTCTATAAGAATCTGTTACTAATTTTCCCCACCTTAGTTATCGTACTATCCCCAAAAAATATAAATACAAATTATTTTAATTTTTAAATCAAGTTATTTTAATCAATATTTTTTGAAATTATCGATTTCAAAGTAAAATTTTATGAATAAAAAGTTGAAAGTTACACTTTCAAGGTCAGATATATATATATGGTGTGCACCGCTGAGGCCTGCCAGACCAAGATTTTTTTACTTAGCATGCTAAAAACTACCACTGTAAGAAATTTAACCTTACAAGAGCAACCTTAGTCAAATGTGCCACTAGCTAAACAATATGGAAAACAACATGAGTTTCGATTACTTTTTAATGTTCTTTGAAATAGCTTTACTCCTAAATATCTTTGATTGAATCTCATTCCAAATAGGAATGCAAAAATAATTTTTTTTATATATAAAAACAAACGGAAATTTTCAGGTCATTTTAAAACAACGAAAATTTAATCGTGCTTGTGGTTGGTACTCTCTATATTACAATTGAAGAGAGAGAAAATTATGGCGTTGAACATTTTGTATACCTTGTTTCTTAACAGCCTTCACAATTCAACAGAGGAATTCTACTTGTTCTTTTTTTAATGTTTTTCATTTGATGACCACATTACATACTAAAGTTCTTCATTTGCAGAGCAATTAGTTACACCCAATAAGGGATTATTTGTGTCTAGTCATATACCTACAATATTTAGCGCTTATTATAAATAGGTTCTTCTCCAGCACCATATAATAGAAAAATACATTTCTTTCGCATGATGACCTCACGTTGTCAAGATGAACGGTACTTGAAAATGAATACTTATTGGTATTTGTATAATGAAAAAAAAGTATAAAACATTTTTTTAAGGTAATAGTGGAAGAACCAACCTGGATCTATGTTTTCTTAGTGCCTTGCTATGCCTGGCACCTCCCTTGGAAGCGACATCGTCCATACTACAAAATTGTCTGTACCCTTATTATATAAAACGATACATTTACAAAATACTTTATTAATATTGAATTAATTTATTTGTTTTAAAACATACTTGTTTTTTAAATTTTCCTTAGCATGAGCCTTTCACTTTCTATACTTTTGATGTGAATACAACAGCACAACACAAGAATAACCTCAGATATAGAAGAAGAATTAATTTTACGTATCCAATCCATACATATATAAAGAAATCATGCGCTCGGGATCCGAAATATATTTTAGATACAGGTAGTCAAAAGCTATTCATGTAGAATAAAATATGTATATTGTAATGTTTTATTCAGGGTTCACAATAAAACTTATTTCGTTTTTTTAATATTCACCTTTACTTTCCGTTCAAATAAACACACACTTTATTTCTATTCAATTTACTTTTATTATTCGCTCAAAAAAATACGCCCAGCACTTACATACAGTTCACAATGTTGGACAATGTATAGAACGTATGAGAGTAAACTGACAGCAGCTGAGATGAAGATGCTTCGTATGACAGCAGGAGTAACAAATCAGAATCAGAAGCAAGAAAATCCGCCTTCACGTCAAAAACACCATCTGGGAAAAAAAACAACATGACCGTTTAAGCTGGTACTGTCATGTACAAAGAAGAAACCCTGAGAACCCAGTTCAAAAGGCGATCGCTTACGACGTTCTAACGCAATCGCGAATAAGAGGCAGGCCTAAGAACTCATGGAGAAGACAAATGCAACGACAACTGCATTCAGTTGGCCTTAGACATGGAACAATTCAAAATCGAGAAGCCTGCCGACGTTTCCTGAGGTCAACCCGGCGAACCCCACATGCGGAGCCGTAGTGTGAATCAGTAGAGTGGGAGAGTTGTGACCCCATCCGAGATCATGACTATCGTCGATAATGGAGAAGAAGAAGAAATGCACCATTTAATTTAAATCACTTTTTTTACTACTAACAATTTTCAACATTTTAAACTATGTCAGGTCCGTGTCCGCGCCATATATTTATACCCGTATATGAAGTTCTAGAATTACTAGGAAATTTCTCGTCTTCTGCTTCCAGAAATTTCCTTTCCAAGAGGTGGCTCTGTTTACTTCCCCTCCAGTGGGATATTTTGGGGTATTCAGCATTCAAGGGAAATTCCAACGGATTTGTTCAGAATGTAGGTAGTTTCAAATTTATTAAAGGTGCGTTCACATGTCTACCTTCTCAGTAGTAGATACTGTGTTCAGACATTTATCTTAAAAGTAGTTCAGTAATTCATCGTTAAATTATCCCTCTCTTAGGATTGTTCGTCCCGAACAACTCCATCCCTTCTTTCACCATTATAACGATGAAAACGGTCACAATGAACTACCTTTAGTTGCCACGTCGCTTCGGCGTCCTTGCTTTTGGTTATTATTAGGTGTGTTTTTTATTACCACCGGTCTTAACTAGATAAAAAAAAACGCCTCGGGGCTTACCTAGAAAAAATGGCAACACTGCATATTAAATGTTCCGAAATCAGCTGACACAAAAAAATATAGAGTTGTCATATTTTTCGCTTTTGGGTTTTCTTGTGTGTTTTTGAAAAAAAAGTTCAACTATTAAATAAATATTTAAAATAATCATTGGCATTCCAAACATCAGTTTTGATGTTTTTAAACAAATTCTAAACAATTTACGAACAAGGTAATTTGGTAGCACAGATTTAAATTTGTTGAAAAAGAGAATTCTCCGGGATAAACAACTAAGCCCAAGGGGCTAAAGTGTTGTTGCATTTAACATGTAAATTGCTTAGCCCCGACTGCGTTTTTTTTGTCCAGTTAAGACCGGTGATAATAAAAAACACACCTATTGTGTAAGGGCCTTCCTAGTTTTGTTGTAGCTTCGGTGATAGTCCCTTTTGTCGGTGGGGATCATTGAATAAGAAGTACAGGAAGGGGTGTTTATCCAAATAAGTGAAGTCGCTTTTTATTAGTGTGAGTTGTACAGATGCACATGTATTGGTAAGGGGTCGGAGTGCAGGTATATTGTTCACTCAAGGGGCGCCAAGAGAAATGTAACTGCTCTCGGGAGAGACTTCCGTATAAGTGCTATTTTTCATCATAATTATATCCGAATTTTAAACTGTTTTTTTCCTCAACTAAAAACAGACTGAAAATTGTTTTAAAATCATCAAGATTAGCTGAAATATTGGCGGTCAAAGGCTGCATCGCCTTGTCATCACCAATACGAGTGAGTTCGCTCCTGGAATACTAGCTCAAAATTTGACAGATTATATATTTTTTTTGACAGATTATATATTATTTTTGCCCAAAGTAATAACAAAATATGTAGATGACATTTTCGCCATCGTAAAAGTGGGAAAACTAGAAGAAACTCTAACGTGCCTCAACAGTTTTCATAGAAAACTACAGTTTACAGTTGAGAGAGAAAACAACAACAAACTGCCTAACCTCGATACAGTTGTCATCAGAGAAAAAAGTTTTATAAAAATGGATTGGTTTCAAAAACCCACCTCGTCTGGAAGAATTATAAATTTCCACTCTAAACATCCAAAACAAATTATTTTTAACACAGCCAGAAATCTCATAAAAAGAGTTCTCTCAATAAGTGATTTGGAATACCATAAAAATAACAAAAATAAAATTCGAAACATATTACAAAATAACGCATTCCCGCTAAAAATTATAAACACTTTAATAAACCAACACGAAAACCAGAAACAACACACACCAAAAGAAGAAAAATAAAAACAGATATACAAATCCTTCACCTACATAAAAGAAATAACAGCGAGGTTTAAGAAAGCACAGCTTTTTGATAAAGAGAAATATAAAATAGCAATGAAATCCAACTACACAACTGCACAATTATATACTAATTTAAAAACAAAAATCGATAAAATGGAACATTCGGATTTAATTTACAAAATCAATTGTAACGGCAACACTGACGAAGAATGTAACCAGATTTATATTGGAACCACAAAACTAAAATTAAAAAATAGACTGGCAGGACACAAGTCCGATATAAAAAGTAGCGCACCGCAGAAGACAGCACTGGCATCACATTGCATACAACATAATCACTCTCCGAACTTTTAGAGTGTACAAGTATTGCAACGAGAAGAACACCATAACAAAAGAATGATCATCGAAACTTTGCATATCATCAATGCCGACAACACCATGAACCGTCGAACTGATATGGAAGATGTCAGCCCTCAATACAAACACCTATTGGAGGGGAAGGGAACAAAAAGCTTTTAATATATGTACTATCTGTTGTAATTGTTTTAATTTTGCATTTCCTTAGACATGTTACTTGTTAATTTAACTTTGTTAAGTGGAGACCTGCTCTATGCAGCTCATTTTTAATTATTGATTTTGTTGTTTTTTTACTTAAGTGCAATATAAATGTAACAAGTGTAAGTTTACTTTTGTGTTTGTTGTATTATTATTCATTTTGTTGTTTTTTTACTTAAGTGCAATATAAATGTAACAAGTGTAAGTTTACTTTTGTGTTTGATGTATGAAAACAAATCTATAACCTATTTATTAATGTTATTAAAGATTCCTTTGCCATCACCTGACGATGTTCATAGACATGAACGAAACGTCGTGACAATAATACATTTGTTTCATTTGACCTGAAGCCCATTTCATAACATAATATCAATTGGAATACGAAACCAAAATTGACAACGACTACACTAAATCTATGTGTGTAGTACGTATGTCAGTAAGCAGGGAAGTATAATTTTGTTTTTAATTTTTTTTTGTTTTGCATCGTTTTCGTTTTTTGTTCACTTTTTTTTCTGAAAAACGATCTGCTTATATTTCTGTTTTTAAAATTTGCTTGAGTTGTTTTACTTCTACGGCCAATACAAACTAATTTTAGTTAATGTAGGTCAGTTTAAAACCTCAAGTAAGGTATAAGCAAATTAAATATACTTACATGCCTATACCTTTGCGCGGCTGTACACCTTGTCGCGGTGTAGAGGCTTCGTAGAGGTCAACGACTCTTGGGACTAAACATTCCCTATGAGGAGATACGAAGCTAAGATGCAGCCATCCCCTCCCCTCCCCACTCCCCCCCCTTTTCCTATTTCCCTACTCAACTTACCTTCCCTTACCCTCCTCCAAACAAAATTCCCAAGTCAAGGTAGTTGGAATACGTGCCGAGGACTGAATGGTGCAGGGAACAAAAAATGTGCATCGCGAACGTACTGTCCCTATGCTATACCGGGCGACCTCGCATAGTAACTAGCCTTACGTCTACATGGGAGCTCTGTAGATAGTTGACCTCATATTTCTCGCCATACTCGTGGGACCCAAATGGAAAAAAACAAACAACGAAAAAGCACAAACAAAAACAAAAATCTTTTGATTGACCATACAATAACGGGGTCAGATGAAGAAGCTCTACTCCGCTCACCAGGAACTGATATGGATGTGGATTTCGTCGAACCACCCCCATATACAGGAGCCGTGCCCGTTCCCAATACAAAGGGCAATCTAGATGCTCAGGCACCACAAGGTCCAAGCTCTATGATTGAGGGTAACGAACACGTCAACAAGCCCCAGCAGAAAGACTATTTCACTGGGGCACAAAGACGACGTATAGCTGCGCAGATAAGAGATGGCGTTGAGCCCGAAGAAGCAAGGTGCAGAGAAAAAGCTAGATACGCAAAAGTACTAGCAGACAAAAAGGCAGGCGTATCAGTGCAGGCAACAAATAAGGGCAAAAGGGAATGGTCGGCTGACAACTCCCCTGCAGGAGCAGCCTCGAAGAAGCATCGTGCTCAAGAGAAGACCAGTTTGAGCCCAAGCACTAGTAAAGAGAAACCCAGCAGTGCCGCCAAAACTGAATCAAACCGTGGAAAAGCAGACGAAAAATCGCGACCAAGCACATCAGGGAGCTCCTATCGGGACGCCACAGCCCAATGTAAGGTCGAAATTATGCACTTGCTCCACCCATTACAAACACTTTCTGAACGTGAAACCAAACTGGTGAGAAAAAGCGTTCTGGAAGAGATGGACAAAGCAGACAAAAACTGTCCAGCAATCAAGTTTGTGGCCGTTTCGGACAGAGACGGATGGCTTTCTTTTACCTGCCATGACACAGAGACCAAGAAATGGCTCATGTCTACAGCAGGTAAAATAAAACCATGAAAGGATGCAAAACTACGTGTGACTGAGGGCAACGATATACCCAAGCAACACGTTTGCGTCACATATGTCCCGGAAGATGATAACCTCACCAAGGACATATTTATAAATCGGCTTGGTAAACAGAACACCGGTTTAAACACTAAAGGCTGGAGAGTCCTCAGGATCATCAGATCACTTTCTCCGTCGATGATAAATCAAAGGAATCCATACTGAAGTCTAAATGCAAACTGTTTGTTCTGAAATGTGCTGCACAAACATTTAAAAAAAACCAAACATTAACCAATGCACCCTAAATTATTCTATGTTTCATTTTCATCTATGTTAAATTCTTTTATGTTCTCTTATCTTAACGGCCAATGCAGATTTGTACTATTTCTTGCTTATCAACTAATACTAATGCATACTTAAAAACTACAGCTAATGCTAATTTTCGCAAAGCTAACTCGCTCTCTTGCTGTTTGACCATCACCGTGTTCACATCAAAAATTGTTTAGCTCCGCGATAAAATTTATCTAAATTCTGGCCTTGAACTTTTGTTAATTTATTTTGATTAATTACATTAAATCATTCATTAATTAAAAAACTATTTGCTTTATTTCTTATTTATATACATTTTTTGGTCCTTCGAGCCGGATTATTAAAACAATTTTTTTAATTTTTTGGACATTGTGAAACGCAATCGTGGTAAGACATTTAATTGAAAAACAGTTAACTTGTAATTGCATATGGCAATTAAAGGTGACATATATGTATGGATGAAATATGATTTTTTTTAATGTGCATGCTAAAATAGAATAAAATAAGTGTGTTATACATATATGATTTATTAATTCTATGAAACAAATGAGTGATATTGAATACAAAGACCAGAAACAGTTTTGAACATTTTATTCGAATTTTTGGCATCATAAATTATAATTTAGCAATTATGAATGCAATTAAAATTAAACGGGGTCATGCCAAAGGCACTTTGACTCGTGCGGCGGGGTATGCAGATTCTTTACCAGAAGACGTCACGTTATCAGAGCTTGAGATTCGTTTAGAAAGACTTTACCAAGCGTGGTTAGATTTCTTGTCTCTAAATCATGAACTATGCGATTTTTGTGATGAGGAAAATTTTGTTGATCCGGGTCCTGAGTTCGGAGACTACGAAGAAAAATATTTAAAAGCCCATTCGGTTTTTACAAATAGGGTTCGTGAATTAAATTCTCAGAACGTTAGCGCTGACGACTCAATAATAGAAAAATTAGCAGATCAACAGACTTCCTTTTTAAAAACTTTAAACTCCGCAACACAAAAATCATCGGTTAAGTTACCAACTGCTAATATTCCCATTTTTGATGGCAAATATGAGGATTGGTCCGAGTTTAAGGATCTTTTTCAAAGTTCGGTTGACCGGAATACAAACTTGAGCGGTTCGCAAAAGTTTCAATACCTCAAATCGTTTCTGCGAGGTAATGCTGCGGGCTTACTAAAACATATGCGATGTTCGGAAGATAATTATATCGAGGCTTGGGACAGGTTAGAGGCAAGATATGAAAAAAAGAATCTTATTGTGCAGGCTTTTGTTGAATCTTTTCTTTCGTTACCTTCGTCCAACTCCGAAAATATTCAGTTACTCCGTAAGATCACAGATGGGGCCGACGAAGTTATTCGTGGATTAAACGCATTGCAGTGTAACAATCGTGATCCTTGGCTTATATATTTGCTACTGCAAAAGGTAGATTCGGACACTAGACAAGCTTGGGCAGATAATTTAGGTGCCAAAGAAGATCCTTCGATAGACCAATTGTTAAATTTTCTGCAATCTCGGTGTAGTGTATTAGAAGCATGCAGTTCGGTTACATCAACACGAAAGAAACCCCTCGCATCAGTTCGATCACATTATGTAGAATCAACACAAACTTGCCCCAAATGCCATGGTAGTCATATCTTGCCACAATGCACGGATTTTATTAGTCTCGATGTCGTTTCTCGTCGTGAATTTGTCAAAAAACATTCGGTTTGTTTTAATTGCCTTCGTCAAGGTCATGGTTCCTATAAATGTCGGTCAAACTTTCGGTGTAAGACGTGCAAAGCTCGTCACCATTCACTTGTTCATCCTACACAAAATCCAGCAATTGAAGCTTCTTTTTCGAATAATATTCAACCTAACAATACAACACCGCCCACAAATCCTACGATTGTTTCTAATCATTCGCTTGAATCTTCTTGTTCGTCTCAAACAATTCTTCCTACCGCAATTGTTAAGATTCAAGATAACCAGGGATCTTTTCAAAACATACGCGTGTTGCTCGATACAGGTTCTCAGGTTTCGTTTATAACCGAACGTGCAGTTCAATGCCTGGGCCTTAAACGCAAACGATCTCGTATTCCAATAACAGGAATTGCATCAACTTCAGCTGGTGTAACTAATGGATTAGTTACCACCAACCTTCGCTCTCGTTTTAACTCTAGTTTCGTTGAAGTTGATTGTTTCGTAATTTCAAAACTTACTTCGGTATTGCCATCGTTTTCAATCGGTAACATAGATTCAAGTCTTTTGCTACTCGATCTTGCAGATCCAACTTTTAATGAGCCTGGCGAAATAGATATTTTGATAGGTGCAGATAAGGTGTTTAGTATCATAACTGGCCCAGCAACTCGAGCAGATCAACAATCACCGGAAAGGATTCCCACAATATTTGGCTGGGTTGTTGTTGGTCAATTTAACCAAAAACCTTCTGGGGTTGTTAATTTCTGCACAAAATTAGACTTTAGTCAATGTTTCGACCTTGAGAGGTTTTGGAGGTTAGAGGAAGTGTCATATGTACCTGTCCTTTCTTTAGAAGAGCAACAAGCTGAAGATAGTTTTACTAACACTCACTTTCGCCATTCAGATGGAAAATTTGTGGTAGAATTACCTTTTAAGTCAAATCAAAGGACTTATTTCGGAAATTCTCTTTCAATCGCTTTAAATCGACTACAGTCAATCGAAAGAAAATTTATTTCAAATCCTGATTTAAAAAATCAATACACAAATTTTATGAATGAATACTTATCACTAGGACACATGGAAGAGGTACCTTCAAATGAGATCTCAATCGATAACAAAAGTTGTTACTATCTACCCCATCACGCTGTTTTTAAAAATGATAGTAGCACAACGAAAATAAGGGTAGTTTTTGACGGTTCAGCAAAATCTTATAATAGTACTTCGTTAAACGAATGTCTTCTCGTAGGCCCCACAATTCAACGTGATATATTTTCGATATGCCTTAGATTTCGTCGGCATAAATACACAATATCGGGGGACATCGAGAAAATGTACCGTCAAATATGGGTATCACCTAAACATACCGACTTTCAAAGAATAGTTTGGCGAGAAACACCTGAAAGTCCTATAAAACATTATCGTCTTCTTACGGTCACTTATGGCACTGCTTCGGCACCTTTTCTAGCTGTTCGATCACTGAAACAAGTAGCTCTTGAATCCGCTCTTTCTCATCCTGTTGCTTCATCCGTTATCCTTAACGACTTCTATGTCGACGACGTAATGACTGGGGCAGATTCTATCGATGATGTGATTAAGCTGCAAAAGGATCTTGTAGAACTATTAAAATCTGCCGGATTTCATCTCAGAAAGTGGACAACCAACTGCTGGCCCTTGCTGCTGTCTATGCCAGAACAACAAAGGGAATTGTCTCCAGTGGAATTTGAGGAATCAAGCTCAGTAAAATTATTAGGCTTGCAATGGTGTCCATCGAGGGATTCTTTTTCCTACAAGGTTCGCTTGGATAAATGTCACACTGTCACTAAACGTCGGATACTCTCTGAATCATCTAGAATTTTTGACCCAATAGGATTTTTGGCTCCAGTGGTAGTTGGGGTTAAAATTATTATGCAGGATATCTGGAAAGAAAAGTTATCTTGGGACGAAGTAGCTCCAGAGTATCTTGCTGATCGCTGGACATTAATTCATCAAGAACTTCATCAGCTTGAAAATCTGAGTATCCCTAGGATAATGTGGTCGAACAAAACCAATTACGAATTGCATGGCTTCTGCGATGCATCATTAGACGCATATGGAGCTGTTGTTTATTGCAGAAGCGTTAACCCAGACAAAAGTGTATCAATTTCATTGGTGGCAGCTAAAACTAAAGTTGCACCTATTAAAATACTCTCGCTACCCAGACTTGAACTCTGTGGAGCTCTTCTTTTAACTCGTCTAATAAGTAAAATTCAGATTTCTTTACAGGAGAAAGAAACCAAAATATTTGCTTGGACGGATTCAGCCATAGTTCTTCATTGGCTGTCAGCACTCCCAAAAAGATGGTCGGTATTTATTGGCAATCGCACGTCGGAGATATTGTCTTTAATACCTCGTAAGATGTGGAACCACGTACGCTCGGCCAGCAACCCTGCAGATATTGCTTCTCGTGGTATTTCACCATCACATTTGTGCGCAAATGAGATGTGGTGGAAAGGACCTCATTGGCTCAGCTTGGACAGAAATCTTTGGCCTACATCAACCACCGTTTGTGAAGAGTTTTTAGAAGAAGATTTAGAAGAGAGAATAGTACCCAAAACAAAGGTATTTGTATCTAATTTACAAACTAACAATTTTTTGGATCCTATTATTGTAGATAAATTGATTAAAAAAGTATCTAACTGGAATAAACTTATTCGTATAGTTGCATATGTGCGCCGGTTTTTATTTAACTATTATCGGGACCCTGAACATCGTAATTTTGAACCTTTGTCTACTAAAGAATTGTTACATTCTAAAATTGTTATTATCAAAAAGGTGCAGTTTTCGTTGTTTTCGTTTGAAATCGATCTTCTTAAGAATAATAAACCATTGCCTAAAAGAAATAAACTTGTATCACTTACCCCTTTTCTTGATTCCTACGGAGTGCTTCGCGTTGGAGGTCGTATTCAGGAATCAACTCTGAGTTACGATCAAAAACACCCTATGATTTTATGTAAAACTCATCCGATATCTGAACTTATAATAACTTATAAACATAATCAATATTTACATTCGGGAGTAACATTAACTTTTTCGTTAATTAAAGCAAGTTTTCACATACTCGGCTGTAGAAATCTCATCCGTAAAATAGTACACAATTGTGTAGTTTGTTTTCGTCAACGTGTTGTAACCTCACAGCAGCTTATGGGTAATCTCCCAATTGATCGGGTAATTTATTCCCGACCTTTCAGCAAGGTTGGCTGTGATTACGCCGGTCCAATCACGTTGCGGTCAACTAGTTTACGAAATCCGAAATTTGTAAAGGCATATATAGCCTTATTCGTTTGCTTCGTTACAAAAGGAATCCACCTGGAACTAGTGGGAGACCTCTCGACAAATGCGTTTTTGTTAGCCCTAGATCGTTTCGTCGCGCGTCGCGGTAAACCAAGCGAAATTTGGAGCGATAATGGTACTAACTTTCATGGAGCAAAACGTACTCTCGACGAAATGTATAGTCAACTTATTAGTCAACACCATAACACCATTGTAGCTGATCACCTTTCTAAAGATAATATAAGTTGGAAATTTATACCTCCTGCTGCCCCTCATTTTGGAGGGCTTTGGGAGGCAGGTGTAAAATCTGTCAAGACTCACCTCAAACGAGTTATTGGTGACAGCAAATTGACATACGAAGAGATGTACACTTTATTAACAAAAATCGAAGGTCTTCTGAATTCACGCCCAATGTGGCATGTATCAGATACAGAACCGACTGCATTAAGTCCATCACATTTTATGATTGGGGAGCAATATATCGCAGTTCCTCAATCCAATATTTCAAATACTAACATTAAAACTAATTGGTTTGCTTTACAGACTCTCCTCAAAGGCTTCTGGAAGCGATGGCATCAGGAATACCTGACATCCCTTCAGCAACGACCAAAGTGGCAACAACGGAAGATGAATCTTCAAGTAAATGATGTCGTCCTTCTCAAAGAAACTAATTTACCACCTTCAAAATGGATTATCGGTCGTATCACAGAAGTCCATCCTGGGAAAGACGGTGAAGTCAGAGTTGTTACCATTCACACGAATTTTGGAACCTACATTCGTCCTATTGCTAAAGTAGCCCCACTTCCTAGTGCTGAAAGACCGGAGTCTTCCAGGGGGGGCTGAATGTTCTGAAATGTGCTGCACAAACATTTAAAAAAAACCAAACATTAACCAATGCACCCTAAATTATTCTATGTTTCATTTTCATCTATGTTAAATTCTTTTATGTTCTCTTATCTTAACGGCCAATGCAGATTTGTACTATTTCTTGCTTATCAACTAATACTAATGCATACTTAAAAACTACAGCTAATGCTAATTTTCGCAAAGCTAACTCGCTCTCTTGCTGTTTGACCATCACCGTGTTCACATCAAAAATTGTTTAGCTCCGCGATAAAATTTATCTAAATTCTGGCCTTGAACTTTTGTTAATTTATTTTGATTAATTACATTAAATCATTCATTAATTAAAAAACTATTTGCTTTATTTCTTATTTATATACACTGTTCTTGAACTTCTCTCAAATCCAAATTAGGATCAAGGGAAGTTCAAGGCAGGAAGCCACCAGGACACAAGATAACAACAAGGGCGGTAGCTCTAAGAGCCTTGTAAAATCACAGGAAGCCAACAAAGATGCTCCTGTAATCAGTGGGTCAATGGTAGAGGTTACCAACCCCAGGAAGTCTAAGACGTCTGAAGACTTATCTCAGACCGATGAGACCCCTGGAGATACCCCTTCCACTGCACATAAAGATGCTGGCACCCCTGCCAGTAAACCCGATCAACAATAACCATGGGATTGAGGTGTATCCAAATAAATCTGCAACATGCGAAGGCTGTTTCGGCAGTACTAAGCCACAGATTTAACAAGGAACACCTCGATATAACCTTTATCCAGGAACCTTATATAGTGAAAGACCAGATAAAAGGCCTATCAGGTGATCTAATTTATGATTCTAGTAGTGAAGGTAGACCTAGAGCTTGCATAATGATAAATAAATTTATAAAAACCATTCCTATTCCACAGCACACCAGCAAGGACATGGTTGCAGCTATCATCCAGCTGCACACCTCTGAGGGCAGGTCAGAAGCTGTCATATGCTCTTATAGACTAATGTGGCAGAACAGGACGGCAAATCATCATTAGTTGTGATGCCAATGCCCACCGCACTGTGTGGGGCAGCTCCAACATAAACAAAAGGGGTGAGTACCTTTTAGAATTCATTTTCAAAAATAATCTTGAAATTTTAAACCATGGGAATAGCCCTACTTTTATGAACAGAATTAGGGAAGAAGTCCTTGATCTTACCCTATCCACTCCATTCATAGGTAATGCTATTCAAAACTGGCATGTTTCGACTGAAACATCAATGTCAGATCACAGGCAAATTTGCTTTGATATATGTATAGAACCAAAACCCTCCTTAACGTACAGACAACCGACAGCGACGAACTGGGACGACTACTGCCTAGAAATCTCGCAAACGATCAGGAACTGTCCAAACAGCATCAGAAACATGGACAGCCTCGAAACAAGCTGCAACAGTCTAATTGCAACAATCACCACTGCCTACCATAACGCATGCCCAGAGAAAACTAAATCAGGCACACGAAAAACACCATGGTGGAATGCCAAGCTCTCTAAGCTAAGAACGCTGACCAGAAAATTATTTAACAAAGCCAAGCGCAACGGAGACTGGACTTCATACCGCACTTCACTAACCAACTACAATACAGAGATTAGAAGAGCCAAAAGAGAATCATGGAGAAAGTTCTGCAATGATCTATCTGACATACAAAGCAGTGCACGCATCCACAGAATTCTTCCTAAGGAGCACACTAATCATATTGGTCTCTTAAAGAAAAGACTCTGTAGTCATACCCTCTGATCTAACCAGTTCTTCTCCCCAGTTCAGGCTTACCAGACCAAACAGGGAAGACTGGAAAAGAGCAAGGGAACTATTATATGAGGGAAACATAAAATGGGCGATAAATTCTTTCGACCCATATAAATCTCCCGGAGAAGATGGAATCTTTCCAGCACTCCTTCAGAAAGGAAATGAGTTAATTACACCTATGCTAATAAACATATTTAGAACAAGCTACGCATGGGGTTAACTACCAACAAGCTGGAAAGAAGTAACGGTCAAGTTCATTCCTAAATCAGGACGACGACCATCTGACCAAGCTAAATCTTTCGGACCAATTAGTCTTACCTCATTCTTCTTGAAGACAATGGAAAAAATACTAGACAGGCATATCAGGGACGGGCCACTGAAAACAACACCTCTTCACAACAACCAATATGCCTACCAGCCAAGAAAATCGACCACGCATGCTCTTCAGGAATTAACAACGCGGATTGATAAATCCCTTAACGACAAAGAGACTGCGATAGGTTGCTTTCTAGACATTGAGGGTGCTTTCGATAACACTGATTATGCACAAATACAACTCTGCATCCTCAGCACAGGGGTAGATACTACCACATGCAGTATGCAGATGTATTCAACATATGCTTAGTCACAGAAAAATTAATGCCACACTGGGAAATGACAAGATCAGAATCACAGCTGCAAAAGGATGCCCTCAAGGCGGGGTTCTCTCCCCACTTCTGTGGTCCATTGTAGTAAATGAACTGATTGTCATACTTAGCAATGCAGGATTTTATGTTCAGGGCTATGCTGACGACATTGTGATCCTCATTAAAGGTAAATTCGAAGACACGATCTCGAATCTTCTACAAAGAGCACTCAATCTTGTCGCAAACTGGTGCCTAAAAGTTGGACTTAACGTCAACCCTAAAAAAAGTACCATAGTCGCCTTCACCAGAAAAAGAAACAAACACAAACTTATAAAGCCTACCCTATTCGGTGAAGCGATAGAATTCTCAAAGGAAGTTAAATGGGTAACCCCTTACCCTAGACGAAAAACTCAACTGGAACTCTCATACACAGAAAACCATTGACAAAGCCAGGACTGCCTTATGGACCAGTAAATGTCTAACTGGTAAAAACTGGGGTGCCAACCCCAAAATCTCTCGCTGGTTCTACACAGCCATTGCCAGACCAATAATAACATACGCTGCACCGGTCTGGTGGCATAAAACAAAACAAAAAACAATACAGGCCAAGCTCAATAAACTACAAAGACTAGTCTGTATAAATATTACAGGAGCAATGAGAACAGCCCCCACAGCAGCGTTAGAAGTTATCACAGACCTACCACCACTCCATCTCCTACTAAAGAAAGAAGCCATGGTCAACGGCTACAGACTCATCGCAGAAGATAACTCTAAATCCAAGATAATTTACCCTGATATTCTCACTGAATTAAATAGGGAAGAATTACTTAAAATATCTCTAGTAGACAATTGTCTCCCAAGATATAACTTCACCCAAAACTATAAAGACACATTCCCCTCACGACATGAGTGGGAACAGAACAGACCCATCTTCAATAGCGAGTCTCATGTATGGTACACAGATGGCTCCAAAACAAATGAAGGTGTTGGGGCCGGAGTATTCGGAATGAACACCAAAATTTATCTGCACCAGAGCATGGACAGCTTCAATTCCGTATTCCAAGCAGAGATATTCGCAATTGAACTCTGCCTCAGAGAAAACTTAAACAGAGCTGTAATAAACAAACAATTTTATATTCTCTCTGACAGCAAGGCCGCACTCCTAGCTCTTAGGAGCAATGAAGTCACCTCAAAGCTGGTATGGGACTGTATACAACTTCTACACCAGCTTGCCAGTACAAACAGAGTTCAACTCATTTGGATACCTGGTCACAGCGGTCACGTTGGGAATTAAATAGCAGACACACTAGCCAGAAAAGGTTCCGCATCTCCTTTCATGATGCCAAGACCATTCTGTGGCATACCAACAAGTACTGCAAAACATTACACAAATAAATGGTTAAGAGATATGGCTAATCATTACTGGACGCATTCCGAAGGTAACAGACAAGCCAAAAAATTTATACCAAACATCTCCCACGCCAGAACGAAACAACTCCTTACACTAACCAGGAGTCAGATTCGCATAACCACAGGCTTTCTTACTGGACACTGCTCAGTAAAAAACACCTCAAAACCATGGGCATAACACAAGACGATACCTTCAGAATGTGTAACGAAGACGAAGAAACAGCAGAACACATACTGTGTCACTGTAATTGCTTAATCAATAAACGTCGACGTCACCTCGGAGGGTATTATCTCGAAGCGGAAAACATCGCCGCTAGTTCACTTAAAAACATACTAAGTTTTCTAAACTCAGGATTTCTACGTGAACTTTAAAAAGAGGAAATCACAATAGGCCCATCAGAGGCCGCAGTGATAAGGCGAATTATTCCCTCCTCTCACCCAAATCTAAATCTAAATCTACATCCCTATACCTACGTTATATTGTTTGACTCCAAGTGACTATTATTTGTTTTATTATTAAAATAATCATGTGTCACACATCAAAAAGTGAAAAGGTTACAGCATCTGTAACCAAAGATTGGCAGAGATTTCCTCTAAAGGAAATTAATGTAATAAGTACCTCAGAGAAAGTGGTTTGTAGATTCTGTAAGAAAACAAACCACAAAAGTGCTTATTGCCGGTTTAAGAGAAATATTTTTTTCCATAATACCTGTAAAGCCTATGGCAAGCCTCAAAGAACATTTTCGTTACCCAAAGGTCAATTAGAAGCGGCAAACCCGCAAAAGACTAGGGAACGATGCGATTGGTGTTCTAGGGTTGGCCACTCTGAGAATGAGTGTAGATGTAAAAGACGATATTTTGTCAAATATGATTGGGTCAAAAGCCCAACTTTACCAAAAAACAAACAAGTGGTCACTTACCCATCCACTCAAATTACTAAATCTGCCAAAACGTCAACCCCCGTTGTTAAAACAAACAAAATTTCTGATTTTCAAATACCTTCAGATTTTAACTACATTTTTTTCATTACACAATTGTTAGTTTTCACTAAAAGTTTAGATATGATTTATGAATTTTATTCAAAAATTCATAAAATCATCATCGAAGTGAAAAATAAATTTAACAATAAAAAAGCCAAGAAAAAAATGTATATAGAACTGCCATTTCCAAATGCTAAGAGAGATAAAATTTTGGTTTTAGTAGACGAACGATGCGATTGGTGTTCTGGGGTTGGCCACTCTGAGAATGAGTGTAGATGTAAAAGACGATATTTTGTCAAATATGATTGGGTCAAAAGCCCAACTTTACCAAAAAACAAACAAGTGGTCACTTACCCCGTTGTTAAAACAAACAAAATTTCTGATTTTCAAATACCTTCAGTTTTTAACTACATTTTTTTCATTTCACAATTGTTAGTTTTCACTAAAAGTTTAGATATGATTTATGAATTTTATTCAAAAATTCATAAAATCATCATCGAAGTGAAAAATAAATTTAACAATAAAGAAGCCAAGAAAAAAATGTATATAGAACTGCCATTTCCAAATGCTAAGAGAGATAAAATTTTGGTTTTAGTAGACGAAAATGTAGAAGCAAGCTTTTTAAAAAATAGTGCATTAAAAAATAATTTTTTTTTTTTTTTTTTTTTGTCCGTGGGTAGGTGTTGAAATCTTCAAAAGATTCTATGAGGCCCGGAAAACGCGTGCTCATAGATATGTGGGACTCTTAACCACTAAAACCACCTCCTCCTCCCGATTGCAACTAAGTTCAGATGGAACTTATCTAGCAATTTATCTTTCTCGAAGTTAAGTTACGTGTTGTAGGTAACTTTCCGATGAAAGTTCCTACTGATGATATTTAAAAATAAATAAATAACATTCGTTTTAAATTAAATCATTTAAGTAATGGTTTAAATTTTGTTATCAAAAAAATACTTTAAAGGAAGTTAAACAAATAAAATCTCTAAAACATTTAAATTTATATTAATCAATGCCGATATTTTGAAATAAAGGAATTAAATTGAAAAATTTCACTGTACCAAATTGGAAGGTTTAGTCCTTCGCAAACGTCGTACTAAGTTTGTCTCGTCGAGTATTTCTAGTATTGTTCTATTAGTATGTTCGACTAACCGTTTTCGATGTTTTTGGGCAAACGTTTTTATTTCTTCGCGAACCGTGGGGATTCCAAGATCCCTGTGAAGATCTTCGTTTCTTATATACCACGGCGCATTTACAATTGATCTTAATAATTTATTTTCAAAGGTTTGTAATCTATTTAAATTTGTATCGCGGGTACAACCCCAGAGTTGAATACCATATGTCCAGACAGGCTTAAGTACTTGCTTGTAAACTAATAATTTGTTTTCAATACTAAGTCTAGAATGTTGTCCAGTACAGCAACCAGTACATTTCTCTTAACTTAATATTTAATTGATCACATTTATTTTTAACATGCGGTTTCCATTTTAATTTCGCGTCGAGAGTCATCCCGAGATATTTTGCCTCATTTGCAAATGGGACTTGAGTAGTATTAATAAAAACAGGTAGTCTATTTATTTTCTTATATGTAAAGTCCACGTGGACTGACTTAAATTCGTTAAGCGCTATTCGCCATGTTTGTGTCCATTCATTGACATTGTTAAGAGCATTTTGCAATTTACTTGTCGATTCGTTAATTGTTTTGCCTACTGCAAGTATTGCGGTGTCGTCAGCAAAAGTAGCTACAATTGTGTTTTCTGTTTGAGGTATATCGCGTGTGAATAGAAGGTACAGAATGGGACCTAAAACACTACCTTGTGGTATCCCAGCCACTATTTCCCTAAAGTCTGAGTAATCATTTCCGTGCCTAACGCGAAAAATTCTGTTCTCTAGATATTCTCTAAGAATGATAAAGAGTCCTTCAGGTAGGACTTGTCTTAACTTGAATTTGAGACCCTCGTGCTTGAGACACATCTAAAAAGACCGCTGAACAAATTTTCTTTTCTTCAAGAGCTTTCTCAATGACATCGGTGATTCTATGTACTTGATCAATCGTCGAGTGCTTGCTTCTAAAACCGAACTGGTGTTCAGGTATAAGACCTTTTTCTTCTATTATTGGCTGGAGGCGCTGTAAAAATATTCTCTCAAAAACCTTTGATACTACTGGAAGCAGTGAAATGGGTCTGTATGATTTCTTTTCATGTGATGGTTTGCCAGGTTTCAAGACCATTATTACTTCTGCGACTTTCCATTGGTTTGGAATATATTCTAACCTAAGAGTGGCATTCATTATGTATAGGAGGTTTATTAAACCTTTCCGTGGGAGCATTTTAAGAATTTCCGCAGTAATTAAGTCGTATCCTGGAGCTTTTTTTGACTTTAGCTTCTTAATTTCTTTGTTTAATTCGGCAAGCGTAACATTTCTTATGATGAAGCTTTCACTTGACGTTATATTCATATTTATACTATCATTCAATGCACAGAGAAAAATAGACCACATAAAATAGAACAAAAACAATAAGATTTCTCTATGGTTTTCATCCAAGAAGGAAACCTTATTAAAACAATCGGGTTTTCCTTATTGTTTTAAAATCTGCAAAAAAATAAAAAAAACGATGACCAGGCTGGGAATCGAACTGGAGACTTCAAATCATTAGTCGCCCACCTTACCACCTGAACCAACCTGCCATGAAAATATTGATCGCGATTTTCGTTCTAGTGCTAAGTTGCAAAAAAAATCAACTTTTCAGTCAAATTTTAATAAGATTTTCTCTATAAAAATAATAAGAAATCTCCTTAAAAAAACCTTATTAATGGTTGATTTTAATAAGATTTCCTAATGAAATGTATGGACGGTAAAACAATATGGCAATCTGTTAGTTTTTAGCGGGTCATATTTTTCTCTGTGTGCTTGCCCATTGAATGGTTTGAATGTTTCCTCTAGGTAATCAGCGAAAACGTTTGCTTTCTCTTTGTCGCTTCTTGCCCATTCATTTTGGTCTTTCATAATCGGAGGTGCTGGAATCTTAGGTTTTTTCGTGGCTTTTATAGCTTTCCATAGAGAGTAGTTAGATTCTTTACCTGCCGTCAAATTTTCAAGGTAATTTTTAGCTTCGCCGTTCTTGAAATCTGATATCATCTTTTTAAGTAAATTACTTAAGTGATTTAAATTAGATTTGTGTTGAGGAGCACGAGTTTGTTGCCATTTTTTGCGCGCTTTTCGCTTTTCTTTAAGAACGTCTTTTATCTCTTGGGGATATTTAGCATCTTTGTACCCTGCAATTTCTCTTTGGCAAGGGGTATTGTTCCATGCGGCTTTTTGGATAATATTCACAAAATTATCTACCGCTGCTTCAAGCTCAAGAGGTGTTTGTAGTGATACCCTTAATTCAACATTATCCTCAATATCTTTCTTAAAGCCTTCCCAGTTAGTTTTACCGTTTGTTAGCCTAGGTGGTATTTCAATTTTAACAAGACTTTCGCTCATTGTGAGAATAACGGGAGAGTGGTCAGAGAAAAGATCAAAGCATTCCGTTACTTTAATTCGATTTGACGGTATTCCCCTGACTATAAAGAAATCAATCAGGTCAGGTATTTTGGAGGAATCTGCCGGCCAATAAGTTGGTTTTCCAGTAGAATGAAAGTCACAATTATTCTCCATACCGGCTTCGTATAATGCTCGGCCCTTTTGAGATATGCATCTAGAGCCCCAAAACGTGTGTTTAGCGTTAAAATCGCCACCAATGATAAACGTTGGTCTAAGTGATTTTAGTAAGTTTGAAAATTCATTTCTATCGATTTTGTACCGCGGAGGGCAGTAGATAGATAGATAGATAGATAAGATGATTTCTTTATTTCTATAAATTGTATTTACATTAATTTTACAAGTTTAAAAATCTGTAAAGCATGGCTTTTTTGCCGTCTGCCTGAATGACAACTTTATACTAAAATGAACATTTAAAAAATTTAATAAGTTACAATTCTAATTAGAAATTTTCGTTTAAAATTCTGTTTCTATAAGCTAGTGCTATTTTGCAAAATTGGTACAATATGGGTACATTTATTTGATCAAGATATTGTCTCGTACGCTCTTCGGATAGGAAATCACTTCCAAAAATACATCTCCTTGTTTCTCGCAGAACAGGACATCTACCGATAAAATGATAAATATCTTCTCTTTCTCCCATATTGCACATTTCGCACAATATGGGCAAATCATCACGGTGGGGGATGTAGTTGAGGCTGAGGAGCTCACCTCGTAATCTGAACATCATTGATATTTGATCCGTCGTGTAATCATCATTGAAGTAATTCTTTTCTTTGAGGTTGTGGTCTAGCTTACTGTATATCAACCTGTAGATGGATTCTTCCGCTTCCGTTGAGAACTTCAGTCTCAATCTTTCATCTATCACAGAAATTAGTTGATACAAGGATGCTTTCCAACTTGAGTTCCCACTCGGGAATCCAAGATCTATATTACACTCTTCAGCTAACTCCAACCACTTTTGAAACCAACCAGATCTACTATTTATAGCTTGCAGTGCTGCTCTTTTTGGGAGACGTTCATCTGTCAATTCAAGGACATTACATATGAAGTCAACTTGCAATTTTAAGGTTTTGATAAATAGAGGAGAGATACCAGTTTCTAGCATTATCATGTAATTTGGTGCATTATGTGGTAGCCGAAATATCCTTTTAATATAATAACGAAGGAGTTTCTCCGCGGTTTCATATTTCTTACCTCCCCACACTTGCGCTGCATACAACAATGTTGACTCAGTTACTGATTCAAATATTTTGTATTTGCTGCTGTGGGCTATATGTTTATTATTAAAAATGTTGCTCCATGCAATGTTTATTGTGGTTTTTGCTTTTTGTAATTTTTCTTTGAGATGTCTCTCCATACTATTATTTTTCGTAATATAGACTCCTAAATATTTGTATTCATTAACGACTTCGATTCTCTCGTTATTGTATGTCCAACGTTCCCGTCCACTTGCTCTTCCACCACCCTTTCGGAATACCATCACCTTCGACTTCTCCAGATTGATAACTAACTTCCACGTTTTGCAGTAATCATTCAGTTTGTTTATCATAAGTTGCAGAGATTCTGGTGAACACGCAAACAAAACAATATCATCTGCGAAAAGAAGAGCCTTAATCAGACTACCAGCATATTCCACTCCTCCCGGCAAACCATCGGTGATATCATCAATAAAGAGTGCAAAGATGCTAGGGCTCAGCATGCACCCTTGTTTTACCCCACTCTTTGTTTCAAACCACTGCGAGATTTTCTTTCCATCCCACACCGCTGCTATTGTTTCCCGATACAGGTTCTGCAACACACGTCCAAACTTGAATGACATTCCGCTTCTATACAATTTGTACATCAGTGCGTTTCGATCTATTGTATCGAACGCTGCCTTGAAGTCGATAAAAAAGACGTATAATTTCTTATTTTGGGCTAAAAAGAAATCGACTATGCTGTGTAGAACAAAGATGTTGTCTATGGTGGAATAGCCTGGTCTGAATCCAGCTTGGAATTCCTTTAAGAGCTTATTTGATTCTATCCAAGATCTAAGTCGGACTTGCAAGATCGAAGTAAATATCTTATAGGAAGCATTCAAGAATGATATTCCTCTATAATTTGTAGGATCCATTGTACTGCCTTTTTTATGAATGGGAAAAATAAGCGCTTTCTTGAATTCCTGTGGAATCATACCGTGGTTCATAATTCTGTTGAATATGACCGTTAATTTGGAAGCCAACTCATCCGTGCCATACTTGTAAAATTCTGCAGGTATTCCATCTGAACCAGCAGCCTTTCCATCTTTCAGTCCATTCATGGCTGCATATACTTCATCCTTCAATACTTCACCATCTAAGAGTTCATTATAAAAAGCGGGTTGTGCATATTGTATCATCTCTGTATTTGTGGACGATTGATTGAGTAGATCACAGTAATGCATTCTTAAAGTATCACAACTGAGATTCCTATTGATAACATAAACCTTGCCATTTATTTTCTTAGCTGTCTTCCAGAAGTCACCGGTGTTACATATAGCTAGACTTTTCGCCAAGTTTTCAAAGTGTGCTATTTTCTTCTTTTTGCATAGTGTCTTAAATTTACGATTCTGTGAAAGATAACTTTGTTTCGCATAAGCTTCATTGTCTCGCCTGTAACGATTCAGCCAAACGTAGGAGAGTTTTCTTGCCTTCATACACTCCGAATCAAACCAGGGTTCTTTAAATACACCCATTCGTCTGAAGTTGCTGTGTACTGCAGCTGCTTCCTTTATACAATTTTCAATGCTTCCAAGATCACTACTTTCTTGCTCCCTCAGACATATATCTAATTGATTCTTGTAGCTGGTCGCCTTAGAGTCCTTCCAGTGCAGCTTAGGAATCAAATTAAGGTTCACACTTTCCTCATTTTCCGATGTTCCAATGTTTAGGGATATCACAATTGGCATGTGATCTGAAAACGGTACTTGCTCCACCTCAAAATCAGTGATGACGTCATTCCACCTCCCACCTGCCAGTCCATAATCAATGACAGAGCTACCCATCTTGCCCACAAACGTATATTCACCCAGTTCATCACCTTCGCTAGTACCATTAAGGATTCGAAGACCAATGGAGTTGCACAAATCAAGTATTTGATTTCCTTTGCCATTTTTTATCCCATCTTTGGACTGTCTCTCAAGGTCTCTCATCTCATTTTCAAATCCTCCTGCTGTTCCTACTCTTGCATTTAGGTCACCCACCACCAACAGGTTTGAGAACGTTACACCCATAGCAAATTCAGTTATTTTCGCGAAATCCGTTTTCCAATGGTTGCAGTTGACGTAGCATGGCAAAATACGAAAAACTTCTCTTTCCAATTTTAGGTCAACACATATAATATCATCAAAGAACTTAAACTCATAGATGTTGTTCAACTCCTTTTTTATTCCAAATATACTCCCCCCACTGACTCTCCCTCTCGCACAATTTCTTTTTGCAGGTACTATTTTTAGATCGTATTCTTGAAATTTACTATTATAATCGGTTAGATGAGTTTCGGTTAAATGCGTTTCATACAAAAAAATTATTTCAAATTTGTTAATAAATTTAAAAAAGTCAATAAATAAATTTTTATTACTAAGACCACAAATATTATACGATAAAATTTTAAATTTTTTACTAATATTGGTAGATGAACAAAGACATTTTTTTCATTTGCCTTCGATTGCAGCCACTCAACTTGGTGCTCCAATGCACTGCAGCGGGCCCCGAAATGTTTCACCTGCGCCTTTAAGTCATCATTACTATCCTTTAGCCTTTGAAATTCCTTATGTATACCCTCCAAATCTGCTTTTGTTGGCATGTCTTTCATTTTGTCGTCTAGCAGTTCACTAAACATGCTTTTCAGATCCCCAATTTCCATTGTCCCCACTGCTGTTCTTTTGGAAGAAATCGACTCGCTACTCCTCGGTGTTCCGGGAGAAACGCTATTATACGTCCTCTTCTGGGATTGAGTGCTAGTCCCAGCTTTCGACAGTGATTGTGGTGGTGGTGTTCGTTTCATTTTACTACCCGTTAAGAACTTTTCTTACGACTAGGTTATGTTTTTCTATTTGTTTTACAATTTACGAGTGGAATCAAATGAACTCACCAATATTTCAATGGTAATTGTAAGTAATTGTGTAAATGCAATTTTGGCACACAGTTTGAGATTTTATTCTTGCTTTTAAACAGTTTTATTTTCAAAATTATCACGACCGTCTTTAAAATTGCACTTTACTCTTTTCGCACCAGAGGGCAGTATATTGATGATATATTCAATGCATCATGTTTAGTTTTAACCTGCACACTTATAAGCTGCATCGATTCAAGTTCAAGCTTCAAGCCAATCGAGTGTTTGATACATTCTTTTATATATAATGATGCTCCGCCCCTTGCTTTGTTCGACGGATGAATTGCGTGGTAATCTAAAAAACCGTTTATATTGAAATTTGATTCTCTTTTAACATGGGTTTCTGATATCAAACAAATGTCAATATCTTGTTCCCGTATAACCATTTCTAGTTCTCCAAGTCTCTGCCATAATCCATTGGCATTCCACGTAATAATTTTAAGGTTTTCCATCATGTTTTCTTGTATACCGTTGGGGTCGAATAAATTCTTCAATTTTAGCTAGCCTATCACATATTTTATTATTAAGTTTGACCTGATCCTCAAATTTTGACAAGATTAAAGCCAAACATTGAGAAAATGCGTCAGGTTCAGGATGATTTATTACGGGTGTAGCTGCCGCTTTGGCGTATGAGTTTGCACTACTTTTTTCTGGAGACGTCTTTGATGTTGATGGCGTTTGATTTTCTTTGCCGGTATTGGGTCTTACTGTATTTGCCCTTTTAGGTGTCTTAGAAATTGGGTTTTCTGTTTGCTTCAATGGTTTTCTTTGTGTGTGAGTTTTTTCTCGGCGTTTTTGTAGCTCTTTGGCTACTTCACAGCCTCTATAGCTTGCCGGGTGACTTCCATTGCAATTAATGCACTTCGCTGGAGTTTTGCTATTTCCGGTACAGTCTGCAGTTAAATGCTTTCCCGCGCATTTCACACACCTAGGTTCTTTTTTGCAATAGGTTTGCGTGTGGTTGAAGCCTTGACAGCGTTTACACTGAGGTACTTGCTTTGTACGGTTTCTTAGAGGTTCGATCTTTACAACGAGGTTAAGTATTGTTTTAATTTTGTAGATTTCCTCTAGTTTTTCTGTTTTATCAAACGTGAGTATGAATAGTGGGAGGCCACGTTGTACCACGACTGTTTCTTTATCTTTTTGTTGTTTTTCCTTCTTGACGATGTTTTCAGCATTTAAAATCTTGTAATTTTGTTCTTTAAGATCACTGATGACATCATTTTTTTGGCATGAGGAGTGTAAGCCCCTCGCCACGACGCGTAGAGGTCTTTCCGATTTGTTTTCGTATGTGTACCACTCTACTTGTTCTTCGTTTAGTCTTCGCGAAAGGAGACGATAGTTATCGGAGTCTTTTACACAAACTTTCCACTTGTTGTTATTAAGCGAGATAACTTTAAAATTCGGCGGCGGTAACGCCTTTAAAATAGTTTGTAATTTATTGAACTCCGCAACCCCGACAACATTAATCGGTGGCGGTGGCCTTATTTTAACAGGTTTTTCTTTGTTATTTTTATCGTTTTCTTTATTTACTCCTACATTCGCTTCTTCCGTTTCGGAAGAGGATGCACCCTCTGGTGGGGACGAAGCTTTACGTTTTTTGGTACGTCTTTTTGAGGATCTTTTCGTTTCACGTTCTAGTTCTTCTTCGTCTGTTTTATATTCAACAATATCCACTTGCTGTGGAGTTTCTTTTGATTCTATTTCTGTTTTAGTTTTTTTCAACATAACATTTTCTTTGCGAAGAATATCGATTTCTTGCTGTGCTTTCTTTAAGGCCTCATTTTCATTTCTTAGAAATTTTATTTCTTCTTTCAACTCTTGATAGAGTTGCAATGTTTCGTCGAGCCTTTGACGAAGATCTTTATTGTCTTTTACAAGACTTTCTACTTTCTCTGAGTCTTCTTTTGCACGCTCTGTCGTTTTGGGCGGACTCTTTTGCCCGGATACACTCGATGTTGGTGGTGGTGATCGAGTTATCATGGGTTTTCTTGAAAACGGATTTATCAAGTGTTCGAATTGGAATAATTGGCTCTCCCCAGAATCCTTAGAGCCGACCTCCGAAGAGGGTGGATTTTCCAGAAAATCTGAATTGCCACCTGGGGTATTATATCTTTCTGTTTTATTCATTCCATATTTTGTATACGTCATTCTCAGTATACGGAGGGTGGATTTTAGTCGCCTCTTACGACAGGCATGCCCACCTCGGGTATATTCTTTCTTTTCCCCTACCCGAAGGGGACATTAAAAAATAATGTATCGTAAAATTTCGCAAGCACGAAAAAAGCAAAGTAAAATTAGCTTCTGAAGGGATTGGCGAAACTTTAGGTTCAATTCGGTCGTATTGAAGATAAAAATGAAATTAAAATGGAATATAATAGAAGGCCTAAATAACATACCCGCCGATGGTAAAATAGGCAGGGATATTCTTGGGAGCTATGCTATAATTGACTCTGTTACCAACACATTAAAATTTTTGGATAACAACAGAAAGCTGGTATCACAATTTCCCCTTATATCCATTTACTTCAAATAAAGAAGGTACCGAATCTCCAAGAACCTCTTCAAGACAAATACAAAACAGGAGTCACAAATTGAGTGAAACGAGGTTTTCTTCCCCTAAAAAAATGTTTACTGTGGATAATGCCCTAAGCTAAATCTCTAACATGTTTTCTAAAAAATATAAACGAGATAAAGACGACTCTGTTGATCGAAGTCACATCCTCTTAGTGATAAACCTAAGAAGTTCTGTGAACAACGACAATCAAAAATTGAGATCAGTCAATCAAGCAAGAGGCTCATGTCCGTGGGTCCAACAAGCATAACCACTTAAACTAAATCCTGTTAGGTCTTGAGTTTTAATCTAGATACTACAAACTAATTATATTAAAAATTATTTATCTTTGTTTTTGAGCATATAATCCAATTTTTTTTTCTATTTTCAGATAACTTATAGATGTCAAAAATTCTTAACCCAAACCCTTTCTTTTCATCCATACCTTAATTCATCTTTCCAGTTTCTTTCCTTTTTTTCTTAATATCACAAAAAAAACATATATTTTATTAACTACAAAAAATATAGGTATTAACAAAAAAAAAATATAATCGGTTGATTTATATTTTAAAAAAATTAAAGTTCAAATCAATTAAAGATTAATTTATTAGTTATGAAATCTTAAATTTATATGTAACAAAAAATTGGAAATTAAAGAGAAAAAAATATAAAGTCCGAAAATTCAATTTTGAAAAAAAGAGAATAATAATAATTATTATTCAAATTCATAACACTAAAAAAAAAATTTAATAATTATAATAAAATTTTCTTAAATTGAAAACTGCAAAAATAAATATATTATGTATTAAAACTCATAACACAAAAAAAAAATTAATAATAATAATAAAATTACTAAAGACAAAATGATATATAATTGATTGGTCTATATCTTTGAGAAAATATCATATCACATAGTAATTTTCTAAAAAAAATATGTATATTCATAATTCCAAAAATAATAAAAACAAAATAAAAAATACAATTGATTGGTAGATAACTTAAGAAATGGTAAAATTTAATTAAAAATCAATTAATTTCATTTTTTGTTCTATAAAACTTAAGCCAACAATTTTAATACAATTATTAATTATTTATGACAAGTAATAAGTTCTTAAAAATTACTGTGAAAATAATAAAAATATTATTAAATTGAATAAAATTAATTAAAAAAAAAATATATATAAAAATTATAATATGTACCTATTCAATTTCATTAAACAAATAAAAAAAAAAAAAAACAAAATATGTAAAGTAGTTTCAAATTAAAAGTGGAGTTTTTATATAAAACAACTGTAAAATAAATGGTCAAGTTTAAGTTTGAAAAAGATGCTGTGGAATATGGAAAAAAAATGTTATGCTGGTACCAGAGATAAATCGACTATCGTTTATATTTATCCAAATGTCTAAACTGCAACAAAAAATCGACTCCCAGGTGGGGAGGGGAACCACCAATCCAGCTCTAAATTCCAAAAGTGCAACATGCCTACAAGCATCTGAAACATAAAACTACCGACTTCTTAATTAAATCAAAATAATGTTTCATTTCAATAAAAGCATGAAACATAAGATCGAAGGGATAACTAACTTAAAGTAGTTACAAGAATTTAAAATCTACCTATACTTACTAAATGTGTACTCAACGCCGAGAGATCTCTGCAAAACAGTCACATAATTGATAGTAGAGCTGATGCTTCCGGTCCCGTACAAATATTCTTGCTGGGAAACATTCAACTTTGAAGTCATGAAGATGAATATGATTCAAAATTATTTAGAATCCAAAATAGGTCTGGTCGAAACTCAATAGGCAAAATCATGTTGTGCTTGATAGAATATAGTAATGGAAATTGGTTACCCACAATGAAGCAGCCTGAAATCTCAAACAAGGCCAATAATACACTACGGACATGGTAAACGACAACCGCCAGACAAGCAGCCAAACAGTCAAACAACACCAAGCTTACACACACTGACCGAATATAATAAACAGTTATATTATACATAAATAATAAATTAATTGTTAGATATATATAAGAAAATAAAAAATTAATATATTATGTTATTTAATCTTGTCGATCGTCATCCGGTTGATCGTGAGTTCTTCCTCCGGGTGGGGAGGGATGTTGTGCCCTCTTCCATACCTACCAGAGGAAATCGTCGTGCGTTGAACTCAGCACACTTCAATTGTAATGTTCACTTTGATTGTCCATCCGGATATTGTTTTGGGTCAATCAAAGTGCAATAAGACAATAATTGAATTGTGCTGAGTCTTAAAACGTGCCGACGCACTGTTGTCCAAAATGACTTATCTCGTTGCAAAAATCATAACTTTTGAACGGATTGAGTTAGCGGTACAATTTTTTTTTTTATTTGAAGGAAATTTCTAGGGCTGTTATACCAATGAATTTCAATAAAATTATTTCACAGGGTGTTTCGGAATCATCGGCCAAAAACAGATTTTCTTAAAAAACGGAATTTACAGAAAAAACAATTGAAGTTAAACTTTAAAAATTGTCTTTAATTTTGGAAATTTTGGTAAAAACAAAATGATGACCCCCTAAGTGTTTATAGGGTGTTCTAAAATAAAATTCATCACAACAGTGGATGCTAAAATTTGGCAAAGAATTTTTTTTTTTTGCTTTAATCGGTTAATAATAATGGTTTATACATTTTTAAGTGACATATTTTATGTGAAACAGTAAAGGGAAAAAATAAACGGACCAAAAAATTTAAAAAAAAATCAAGTATAATTGAAAACATATGTATAGGTATAAATGTATAAAATAAAAATATATACATAAAATATCTTAAACAATAATTATAAATTTTCAGTAAAAAGTTCACTGCCATCATCATCACTTTTAATATTTAATAGACTAATCAGCTCTGGACAGTAGCTTTTTTTAAGCTCTTTGTGGGATCTGGCGTGTCTTAAAGATGAAACAAGTGGATCTGATGATATGGATAGCATATTAAATAAATCTTCATTTTGTCGTTTCCTTGAAACCTTGCAAGTATTAGAGTATCGATATCGCTTGTAATCTTTATTCCTTGCTTCCTGTGCTTCCTCTGAAAGTTCCCCTATTGGTAGAACTTGATGGCTAATTAGTTCTCCACCGTGGTCCAGAATCTTGTGAAGTGTTGGGGTCAAGATTTTGTGACTATATTTGGATTTTAAAAGATCCGAAGTGCTTTTTGTATACTCCTTAAATTTATCTATATTTATAGATTCCATAGATGATAGTGCATTCAAAATCACTTGCAGTTTCTTCAAAAGTTCTTCGTCTACACGGGTTATAGCTGATGTAACTCCTGGATTTTCGAAAAATCTTCTTGAAGTGTTTCCATCATTTGTATTACCGAATCCTTGTTTTGGGGTATCAATAATTAACCCAAGCTGCTCCCTAAATTCCTTTTGTATCTCCAGTTTTCTTCTTTTTTCGGCTTCCTTCTTGTCGGTGGCCTCGTTTTCTTGGTTAAGTCCATATGCTAGTTTAAGTACAAAGTCCATGCATCTTATTCTAGCGTGTAAAGGCGAAATTCCAAACTCGTAGTTTCTTTCATCTGCTTCAGCTAAATCGTCTGCTTCTTTTTGAAAATTTTTTTGGGTTCTTTTGCAGATTGGACATGATAGTGTAGATTTCGTGCTTGTTAGTTCATTCAAAACTTTTCCATCTATCATAGTCAGAAAGAATTCATGTCGAACCATCACATTTTTTTCTTCATTAAGTGTGATTACAGTTGGTGCTAGATTTTTAATTTGGTTCCTTATATTGCTGACAGTTGTCTGAATAATATCGCTGGACTCCTTGGCGTATTTAAACATTATCGGTCTGCAAAAGTGAACAGATGACGGCCTTGGATTCTTCCAATGTTCGTTTAAATCACCTTTTAGACGAAGTGGAACTAGTGATGCCATAAACATGTTCGCGTCAGATACTACATCACCATCTTCTGAAACTATTCTTTGTTTGTATGCACTTTGCCCAGAAGATCCATCGCATCCCCATTTACTTAACAAATTTAATTGTGTTGGTAGTATTTGTAGTTCCCTGTTGTCTAGGCTGTTTATTATCCTCTTTGCTGTATGGTCCACCAAATCTTGAAGATTCACTTCAACAGAAGTTTCTGTTATTATAAGGTTTGATGGAGTGGCCTCTATCTTAGCTTCCATTAACACATTATAACTTGGAAATACGTCAACGTTATGGCTTCGCAATGATTTTCTCATCAATTTGTATTTTTCCTTAGAAAGTCCCATATCCAAGAACAAGGCAAGTGCAGTCGGACCATCATATTTTATTGGATCCCTTTGAGGTGTAGGAATACTCGCTTTAATCCGCTGCACTCTTAATGGGCTAGCACTCAGAACTGCTTTTGTGATGTCCGCTTTTGCCTTATTACTATCCTTGTTATATTTCATACTTAGAGCTATTGACACATTTTCAGTCGAAATATTGCTCGTAGTTTCGAGTAGTTTCCTCCTTTTGGTGTATTCCGAACATGCCTGTAAGGATTTCGAAGGCCTTCCTCTTGATGTACTTGGCACGGGACTGTCTTCAATTTCATCCTCTTGTATAGTAAATGTTCTGTTCAAAAATTCTTCATTTTTAGTGAGAAATCTTTCATTGTGTCTACTACTTTGTATCCATTTTTGCTTAAATATCGCATATAACTTTTGAAGTTTCTTTTTAGTTTCTTCATTAACACTAATTTCTGAGTATTGATTCTGAAACAATTGCACAAATTCTTCAGAATTCGAAGCATTGTGAAAATGTTCCAAAAAGACTTTGTTTAAAATATTCATATTCAAATTTAATTAACACGATCCGGTCTTTAGTCAAACGTTTTGAAAACTAATGAAGTTTATCCATAGTCAGAGTTAATATAACAGTAAAACATGCACATGCACAAGGATTATTTTACAGGTAAAATTTAATCTACCCAAAATACATTACTTATTAGCTCTTTTATTGGGTTAGTGAGAGAACTTACTATTTCTCTCTACCTGTTTTATTGGACCATAAAATAAGGATCTATAATTAAACATATCCTTCAACCCTTAATATAATTAGTAGGTAATAAAAAAATTAATCTCTTACTTTTGGGAAGAACCTAGCTTAAGATTTATAATAGGTAATCCTTTTGGCTTAGTAATAGCAGGAATCTACTTAAATAGGAAAATGAAAGTAGCAGATTATAAAAATTGGTAGATATGGTAAAAAATTTTGCAAAAACTATATCAATTTATATTCGTAATAAAATCCAAAATAATTTTTTTTTTCTTAGCCTTTTAAATTAAAAATTAAAATTTCATCCGTTGCTGGTTTTTACAAGTATCATACAATGTGTGGCTTTTTCGACAACCTTATGAATGACTTTTTTATTCATTATTACTATCATTATAAGAATAAAGTAAGAAAACGTTATGTTTACGACGCATTCTTCGAAAAAAACTGACATCAAAGTCAAAAATTATCACGGACAAGAACAACGGACATCAATCAAAAAATAATATCTGACCAATAACAAAAGATAAAAGAAAATTGTAAACGCAGTTACAATGAATAATATTTCTTCTAAAAATTAAAACCTTAAAATCGTTGTTGGCATTACTATTAACAGAGAACTAAGCGTTTACGTGGGTCAAGGTATGCCAAAGTAAGCGTTTTTTCAAGCCTTTTTTTTTTCAAAGTACAAAATCTCGGCAGTGCGCAAGCATGCGCAGCTAAATATTTTTATTTTGGATCAACAATTGGTTGGTACACATACCCTATTCGGCTTAATGGATGGAACCGAATGGATTTTTAACGGTACCTGCCATAAAACCGTTTTTTTTTCAAATCCGATATTCTCCGAAACGGCTTATTCGATTTCAACGAAACTTTTTGTGAAGAAGCACTTATATAACTCAAATATAAGCCAAAAATAAAATTTAAAAAAAAATAAATTTTGGATTTTTAAAAAAAGTTTGAAATTTTTTTTTGAAAAATTAAATTTTCGAAAACGGGACATTGTATTTTTTTGAAATTTTGTTTTTAAATGTGGATTAGTGATTTCTACAAAATGGCATACCAATTTTAATTTTAACTTTTTTTTTAAAGAAAATCTGTTTTTGGCCGATGATTCCGAAACACCCTGTGAAATAATTTTATTGAAATTCATTGGTATAACAGCCCTAGAAATTTCCTTCAAATAAAAAAAAAAATTGTACCGCTAACTCAATCCGTTCAAAAGTTATGATTTTTGCAACGAGATAAGTCATTTTGGACAACAGTGCGACGATTATCCACTGAGGAAGTTGGGCTCGCGACGATCGGAATGACAAGACAAGGTGAGTCTAACTTAAAACGTGAAGAAGTAGAGTTGTGTTAATTTAATCACTGCGTTATCCCAAGGTATAACTTATTTAGGTTATAACATATGGATAAGAAAAAAACAGTAAAATAAGGTGAATCTCAAATGAAATTTGCGGGTGTCTAAGGCAAGGGGGGTACGAGTCGGTTCTCTAGGTATTCCTTCCTCTATGATTTTTTAGCTCCTCCTCTAACCTAATTCCTTTCAGGAAATTGAGTATTTGGGGTATTTTCATACAGTGAAATTTTTCCTCTTCGACCTAGTAGTAGTGATAGTGACCAAAGAACAAAATGAGTATGTTCGAAAAATTTCAGTTTTTTAAAATGATCGTTCGTGCTCGATTGTTTTCTCTCTATACTCGTAAATCATAATACTCATAAACAAAAAAAACTCACAATTCAAACCATACAAATTGTTTGAACTCATGAGTATACTCGATCCTCAATACCTACGAACAAAATTACTCGTAAGCAGATCGACTGTTCATAAGCACTAGACCAGTGTTTTTCAAACACTGTTCTGGACCCCCGTGAAAGGATAAATATTTCGACGAACTCCTTACACTATAATGTGTCAGTGTAACAGCTTGTTCAGTCGGTTGTCGTGTTGTAGTATCTTCCAAGCAAAACTCAGACACAAAAGGATATTTTAAAAAAGTAGTTTTATTGAACAAACGAAGATTAAATGATTTACAAAGTTTGGTACTACTTCTATTGAAAGAGTATTATTATGGTGTTCCTACCCTTTGCTATTATGCGGTTTGTGTTCCGCAGTTATTACAGAAGGCGTAAGGAAACACTGTAATAATACTTTCAGAAAAGAAGCCAAGGATAAGAAGCGGTAAGTGTTACCTCTGTAATATCTTGACTCTTTCCTGGTCAAGTCGAAAGTGATTTAATTCTAGTTTCGGCTCTCCTTTTATAGCCAGAAAACAATCAAAAAATATTAATTAATTAGGAAGCTTTAAATTTTTAGGAAATAAAAATAAATAATTATAAAAATTAAAATTATAGTCAAAGGCGATAAAGTAAACAAACTCTCATAGAAACAAAAAAACTTATACAATGAAAAGATTATATGGAAATAACATTATTTTTTATTTTTTTGTTTTTATTGAACTTTTTATTTACAATTGACTTAAAATTAACTTATGTCTAAGATTCATTGATAGATACAAAATTTTGTTGGCAATGACTAAGTCATAAAATATAAATAAATATTATACATGGATAAACTTAATTTAAAGTCTGCTGACTAGGTTGTCCTCGGGGTGTTCAGACCCGGATGTCCAGTCGTGGGGTTGGTTGAGTTGGGTTGGTTTGGTTGGCGTTAGCCACGGTAGTAAGCCGACTGGGTGTCGGCGTAAAAGTTAACTTCTTCGTTGTCCATTGAAATTATGTTCTCAGCCAGTATATCCAAAGCGCAAAGGTACCTAGGTTCCGGATGTCGTTGTTGGGCTGTCATTCTTCTCATCAGTTGATTGGGATGGTCTGCGATATTTCCTACCAGTACCTTCGCCGATTGCATTAGATACTTGTCCAGTGGTATGATTTTTGCTTCCTCGTAGAGTCGCTTGTTGCTATAGTATTCAGTGGCGTACGTTGAGTTGCTGGGGCAAGACCAAACTTTGGGGCCCATTTGATATTTGGGACCCATTTGATATAGAAAATAAGAACAAATAAAAAAGTAGGTAAACGCCCTACTCTTTTTTTTGGGTCCCTGATGTATCATTTGCCCCAATGGTGTGTACGCCCCTGATAGTATTTCTGCCGCTGGCGCTGTCGGTCAAAGATGAGTCCAGTGCAAATCCTCAGTATTTTTCTCTCGAACATTTGTAGTTCCTTCATGGCTGTCTTGGAGATGGTGTACCATACTGGAAAGCTGTAGGCAATGACTGGTCGCAGAAGCTGCTTGTAGATCAAGAGTTTCGTTGGTTGACTCAATCCTGTTCTTCTTTTCATCAGAGGGTGAAGGCGATGGAAAGCAAAGTAGGCTTTTTTGAGGACCAAACGGGAGTGATTGTTGAATTTGAGGAGCTCGTTAAAGTTGATTCCTAAGTACTTGGCGTTGCGTTTGGCAGGCAATCTAGTTCCATCTGGAAGTGTCAATGTGATGCTTCTACAGCTTCCAGCCGATCGACTGCCTCTTCCTCCTGATCGTCTAAGGCATAGTAGTTCCGACTTGGATGAGTTTATTCGGATACCCCATTTACTGTAGAACTCATACAGTTTCCGAATGTGAGCTTCGACTTTCCTGGCAGCTATTGTTGGCGTCCGCGTAAAGCAGGTTCTCGCACTCACTTGCAGGTGGTTGGTCTGAAGTCAGGATGCTGTAAAGGAAGGGGCCAAGTTTGGATCCTTGAGCAACTCCAGCTCTAATGACTTTCATTGGTGATTTCCGATCCTCCACTTGCACAAAAAAGTTTCTGGAAGAGAGAAAAGAAAAAATAATTTTAATTAGTGCCAAAGGAAAGCCTAGTAAATGAAGTTTATGGATAAGAGCATCTATCCATACGCTGTCAAAGGCTTTCTCGATATCCAAAAAGCATGCGACGGTAACTTGATAGATGTTTAAAGCTGAGATGATGTCTTGGTGGAACTTCATGAGCGGATGCAGTGTTTGAGTGCTTCTCCCGAAAACCAAACTGCATGTCTGGGATGATGTTGTTATCGCTGCAGAACTTCTTCAGCTTCCTGAGTGTCAGCTCTTCCAAGAGCTTACTAAGATTGTTGAGAAGAGAGATTGGCCTGTAATTGGAGATGATGTTCCTAGAACCTTTCTTAGGAATCGCCACAATTCTTGCAGTTTTCCATTTCTGTGGGAAGTAGCAGTTGTTTATGCTGTTGTTGAGGATGATAGCTAAGAAGATTATCACTGTTCGCGGGAGCCTCTTTATGATGAAGTTGGAGATACCATCCGGTCCAGCTGATTTTTTCGGTTTGGATAGGTTAATTATTTCGGCAATCTCTTCTGGGGTACTCAGGTTTGGGCTTTTAGTTGGTTCACTTGCAGGATTGGAGTCGCTGACTGTTGCTTTATCGTTGTTAGGTAATAAGGTCATTTGGATGGATGCTTCGACTTTCTCTAAGAAGACCGGGACTACGGAAGGGTTCCGTGTGAAGTTACTTTCGAAGTGGACTGCAAATGCTTCTGCTTTTTCCTGCGATGTCGTTGCTTCTCCATTGTTGGTATTTATGACTTCCGGGATTGGTGATTTCTGACCGACAATTCGGTTGATGTTCTTGAAGGCATCAGGTCCAGGCTTTATTGACTGTAGTCACTTCTGGAATTGTGTGTTGTTGAAGTGCTGAATGGAGTTTCGCAGCATGATATTGGTGCATTGTAGTTCACTCCACAGCGTTCGGTAGTTTGGATTTGATGTGTTCAGTTCCCGCTGGTGACGCTTCCTTAACCGTTGTCTATGTGCGTACAGGTTTTGCACGTGTTCAGGAAGATGTTGATAGCGGTCTTTTGATGTCTTCGGTTGCTTTAGACTGTCCAGTGCTCTCGTGATTGCTATTTCCAGGGAGTCAATAGCAGCATCAATTTCAGTATTTTCCAAGTTCCTGTTTTGTGGAGGCAGTGTCACGGTTTGTTCGACATCCCTCTGCAGCCTGTCTACATCTAGACGTCTGTAGTTAATGAAGTGTGCTACTGGTTGTTCTATAACGTAAATGGGATGGTGAAGCTTGATTATTAACTGTACTGATTCATGATCCGAGTCGCTGGGTACTGTTGAACAGGTGAAGTTGCTGAAGTCTGGTTCTATATGAATGAGATTTGAAGTTGCGAGGAAAAAGTCCAGGGTTGATGGTGTTCTCGGGTAGGTTGGTTTCGGTTGGGAAACTGGAACTAGGGAGTGTTGAGAACTGTTGATATCTAGCCAGTCGGCTATCGCTTTGCCTCCAGCGCTAACAGTTGTATCCATCCAGAGTTGATGTCTAGCGTTAAAATCACCGCCGATGAGTCCATAGGTGTTTCTTGAGATGATGCCGTTGAGGGTTTGCAGATCTTTATGGATGCTTCTGGCTGGAAATAACATTAGTAATGAAAGATTGTATTGAGAAATAATAGAAATATTTATGTTTTGTTACATTCTCCCCCTCTGGTGCTGAAATCGTCTCGCCGATGCAACATGATTTAAGAAAGTCTTTCTCTTTCTTCTTTATGTTAAATTCTCGTTGGTTAGATGATATAAGGTATTCTCCCCCTGGATCGGAATATCGGAATATCACGAAAGTCATTGTTTCTGGTGTTATCATATATTTTGATACTCTTTGGACAATTATTTCTTTTATAAAATGGATCAGGTCCAAAATACTCTTCGGGTTTTGATGTTTTATCAATAGGTGATATACTTGTTATGTTGTCAAACCAACTAAGGAATGCTGATGCTGAGTGGCGTTCTATTAGTGGACTTGAAGTTGGTGGTGATTCTTGTGCCATGGGTTTACTTTTTGTTTCAGGATTTTCAGTTGATTTGGGTGGAGGTTTTCTAACCACTCGAGTATCAGATGTATTATAAAATTTAAACACTTTGCTTTTCTGGTCTGAAAAGTACCACAAACGCTGGCCAAGGTCTAACACAATCCCATTTTGTTCCAGAAAATCGATACCAATCAAGGTTCTATTGTCCGTTGCCTTGGGTAAGGCAATGAACTTAATGGGCATTGTGCGATTGCCGATCGTTATTTCAGTTTCAGTGATGTAAATTTCTTGATTCGTTGTGTTTCCATTTGCCAAAGTGACATCTGCAATGACTTGCGAAAATTTTGCTCCGCTCTGGAGTAAATGCAAAAACAGATGTCTTCCAGCAACACTAGTCCGGGCGGCTGTGTCCAGGTAGGTGATTCCATTTTCACCAGAGCATTGTATTGGAATAGTTGGAAGATCGGTACCAAGTGTTGTTCGTATACTGTTGAAGGAGACTGTTCGAGGACGTTGGGCAGTTTTCTCCCAGGACACAAGCTCAACAGCTCTGGCTTTTATCAATAGTTCGCCAAATGTCGCGACACTGTCTCTTGAAACTATATCACGTATATCGATCCTTAACAACCCATAGATCATGTCAATCATCATGGCTTCTGATGGGATTGCTTCCGTTAGTTGTGAGAAAAGGGCTCGCTTTGTGCGCACGAAATCGTCCGTTGACTCGTTCTGCTTCTGTCGCTGCTCGAAAATCTCTAAGAAAATGCGGTATGCAGGTTTAGCAGGTGCATAGACATTTCTTAAGAGTGAGAGGACATCTTCCCATTTCTTGGCTTCATGCTTGATTCCCTGCCACCATAGAATGGCACTGTCTTGAAGGAGGAGAGGGAATTCCTTCATGGCATCGGCATCACTGATGTGCTCCACTTCTTTATAAATGGAAATTGTTGCGATGAAGCTTTTAACGATGGATGGATCTCTGTGTCCGTTAAATCTAGTAGTACAATTACTGAAACTGCCGCTTTTAGCTTCGGAATTGGATCTTATTGCAGATAGCAGTTGTTCCAATTATTCAAGAGATAGCGCCATGTTGCTAATTATGTTACTTTTCTTTGAGTTCTTTTCTTTTTTTCGTTCACTTCGACGTTGAATATCCAGTTTGATGTCTAGTATTTCTCGGGCCACTAGGTTGGGCGCCAATGTAACAGCTTGTTCAGTCGGTTGTCGTGTTGTGGTATCTTCCAAGCAAAACTCAGACACAAAATGATATTTTAAAATAGTAGTTTTATTGAACAAACGAAGATTAAATGATTTACAAAGTTTGGTACTACTTCTATTGAAAGAGTATTATTATGGTGTTCCTACCCTTTGCTATTATGCGGTGGGTGTTCCGCAGTTATTACAGAAGGCGTAAGGAATAATAATAAGTAATAATACTTTCAGAAAAGAAGCCAAGGATAAGAAGCGGTAAGTGTTACCTCTGTAATATCTCTTTCCTGGTCAAGTCGAAAGTGATTTAATTCTAGTTTCGGCTCTCCTTTTATAGCCAGAAAACAATCAAAAAATATTAATTAATTAGAAGGCTTTGAATTTTTAGGAAATAAAAATAAATAATTGTAAAAATTAAAATTATAGTCAAAGGCTTGAGCAACATCTAAATAAATAGCTGAACATACTTGTTTTTCTTCTAAAAGCATTAGAAGAAAAACAAGTATGTTCAGCTATTTTCTTAGATGTTGCTCAAGCCTTTGACAAGGTTTGGCATGAGGGACTTGAGTACAAACTGTAAAGGGATCTTCCCAGACAGTACTATGAAATATTAAAATCGTACATCTCAGACCGATTGTTTAGAGTAAGGTACGATCAAGAATATTCGGAATTGAAGAAAATAGAAGCCGGTGTATCACAAGGAAGTGTCCTAGGTCCTACCCTGTATTTACTATACACAAGGGATATCCCAGTTGGGAATCACACCATAATGGCTACTTTTGCAGATGATACCGCAATTTTGGTACCCCACAAATGTGTCTCTAGGAGAGCAGTAAAGCTGCAAAATGCCGTCGACACAGTCAGAGATTGGACCGAAAAATGGCGTGTCAAACTCAACAATGAAATAAAATCTTCACATATAAACTTTACAAATAAAAAGATAAACAATATTCCAATATTCATTAATAATCAAGCTGTACCTTACGCCAATACGGCCAAATACCTTGGAATGACTTTGGATGCAAAGCTAAAGTGGAAAGAGCGCATCAAAAAGAAAATAGAAGAACTAAACTTGAAATATAGAAAAATGAAGTGGTTACTTGGTAACAACTCTGATTTATCAACCCAAAACAAAATAATGCTGTATAATCAAGTACTAAAGCCTGTTTGGACATATGGTATCCAATTATGGGGCTGTACAAAGAAAACAAATACCGAAATCATCCAAAAATTCCAAAACAAAGTCCTTTGTGGAATAGTTAATGTACCTTGGTACATAAGAAATAGCGATCTACATCGTGACTTACAAATAGAAACGGTTACAGAAGTTGTTAAAAAATACGCTGTATCGCATAATCAGAGACTGCAATGTCATACCAATTCTGAAATGGTGTCCGTCTTGAATACCAGAAACCATGTTCGGAGATTAAGAAGAACCAAGCCTCATGAGCTTATGGTCTAAAAACATGGAAAAGTATTAAAAGTTTAAACTTCCCCCAAAGTGATTTTACAAAGTTAAGAAAGAAAAATCTGATGTCGATCTCTCAAGATTGGTCCTGATAAAGAGGTGGTTTTAGTGGTTAAGAGTCCCACACTACTTGGTGTCGAATACTGCCAAGTGTCTTTTGAAGATTTCCTCCCGTCAAAAAAAAAAAAAAAAAAAAAATAGTCAAAGGCGATAAAGTAAACAAACTCTCATAGAAACAAACAAACTTATACAATGAAAAGATTATACGGAAATAACATTAGTAATGAAAGATTGAATTGAGAAATAATAGAAATATTTATGTATTGTTACATCAGTATTTTTAAATAGCTGTATTCAATGTACCCGTTCAAAACTCCAGATTTTTTCCCGTGTTGGATAATTTATTTTTTAAAGCTCTTCCTGCTTACACTAATGGCCAGTGTTTGTACCACATATTTTAGAAAAATACGAAATGGATTGGACAAACTGTTTTGCTTTTTGTAGCAATGATGGCAAAGCTTTGACTGGCAACAAAAAGGACTAATTACAAAATTTAAACTCAAAATGCCAAACTCTTCATAAACACAATGCTTTCTTCATCGACAAGTTCTTGTATCGAAGACACTGCATGCAGAATTAAATGCATCCTTAATAAGAGCCATAGAAGAGAGAAAAACATTATAACTGCAAAAGACAAAATCAGAGGATTTCTCGGAAAACATCGGTTATGGTCCGTGCCTCTACAAGCAAACAAATTCTTTACCCTGCGAATCAATTTTTGTTAGCTACCATATTCCTCTCAAAATACAGAGTTTATTAAATTTGAAAATGAAACAAGTTAATTTCAAGACTCTGAAAGATAAAATGGAACTGAGATGGAATTTAAATCCTTTTTTGAATAATTCGAACTTGCTAATCTATTGTCTGTAAAACTGAAAAAAATCCTTTTAGATTTAGCTGCAGGTGGCATGCTAAGAATGGATAGTATTCTGGGCTGGCAAACGAAGCTTTGCGGTGGTTAGTACCCTTCGATTAATTCGTTTAAGTATCAAAGATCAATCCAAAATTTCAACATTATTTATTAAAAACACATACAAACACATTCGTCGCACTGAGAAGTTTTTTTGTCTTTTGTTTTTATTTAGCATTATTTATTTTTTTGTATCAATATTTGGCTTGCGGCCGTGACCCCCTTAGGAACTTTACGTGACCCCCCAGGGGGTCGCGACCCACACTTTGAAAAACACTTAACTAGACTATACTCGAAATGATCGAACGTGATCGAAACATCATGAACAGTTTGAACAATGAAAACAACCACTTCCAAGTTTTACGCCTTATATGTACCTTACCTTGAATATTTTTTTTATTTATGTTTTGAGGGTTGGCTGCTTGAGGGACAATTGCAATTAAAGCAGGTTATTTTTTAATTTACAGTTGTGGTTTGAGAAAGGGTTTATCAATTAGTGAGTAAATAAAATAGTAATTAGTCGTTAGGTAACAATACAAATGTGGTAGGTACGAATGTCCAGTTGATTTGTGCAGGTACATACTTAGGTGCGTAATAGAGACATATCCTTAAATAATCATTCTTATCAAAAAAATAAAACCGACTTACATGGATCAAAACTGGGTTTTATGGTTTTTCTTATAGTTCCTATGGCCAAAACTGAACGAAATTGAAATGGGACCACATTGCAGCCACTAACTTTCCAATAAAAAATACAGACGAATTGAATACCTCCTCCTTTTTGGAAGTCGGTAAAAATATGCAATAGTGCGATTTCGGATGATTGTTTTTAAAACACATTACTATTTTTTCGGGTAGGTATATTGGGGAAATTACAAAAATGCTTTTAATATGGGTGAAAGGGAAAGTAATGAATGAATTATATTAGTTCAATTTCTTGCGAGAATAATATTTAAATAGTAATCTTCTGTGTTCAGTTAAAAAATTAATAATTTTATAAAAAAAAAATGAAAGAACAAAATATTAGTTTAAATCATAAAGATAATATAGTTTCTTTTTGTGGAAAAAGAAACTGCCAATGTAAGATATGGGGGACTTTTTGCAGATCGCGAACAACCCTCGAACACTATGAACATTTCCTTTTTAGTTCCAGTAAATTCATTCACATTGATCATGAACATTTTTTTCACGATCATTTTACTCGCTTTTGCTCGAACATGAATGATCGTTTGAACTCGTTTGAAATGTAGGATTACTTACTTACTTGTTTTCGCAGAAGGGCCTCCCATGGTCGACAGGTCGAAGCGGAGTAGGCTGTTGCTACTGATGGCGACCCTAGCAAACGTATTAAGGACAATGAATTTCGGATCTGCACGTGGAATGTTAGGTCCCTAACAGACCTCGTGCAGCGAACAATTATCAGAGGCCCTCGACTGCTATCAGGCAGATATAACTGCCATCCAAGAAATGCATTGGGAAGGGCCGGGCAAGAGAAAACTGAAGACCAACGATATCTACTACGGCGACTGCAACCGTCAACAGGACACATTTGGATGTGGATTTGTCATCGGAGGCAGACTCAGGCAGAACGTCCTGAGTTTTAACTGCGTCAACGAGCACCTCACCACAATCCGCATAAAGGCTAAATTCGCCTGATATGTGCACACGCCCCCACGGAAGAGAAAGACGATACCACCAAAGATAATTTCTACGAGCTCCTCGGAAAAACCTACGAGCAAATCCCAAGCTACGACATTCAAATTGTCCTGGGTGATTTTAATGCAAAGCTAGAAAGAGGAGATATCTTTGGAAGCACAGTCGGAAAGCATAGCCTGCACGATAACACATTTGATAACGGATTCAGGCTAGTCGACTTTGCTGCGGGGCAAAATGTTGTCATAGCAAGTACGAGTTTCCCGCATCTCAAGATTCATAAAGGGACATTGAAATCTCCAGATCAATCAACCGTCAACCAGATTGACCATATTGCGATCGACGCTAGACATTCCTCCAGTATTATGGATGTCCGAACGTTCCGAGGAGCCAACACTGACTCTGACCACTACCTGGTTGTAGCCAATGTACGGATGCGGATTACCAGACCATCGCCAACACAAGGAAATACTGTGAGGAAGTTTAACGTCGGGCGACTACAATCGCAAGAGATTGCCAGGTCCAATTCCGATCGCGTCTCGAATAACCTCTTAAGAAGTCCTACGCTGCCAGCAGCAAGTATAGATAACCAGTGGCAGCACTGCCAAGAAACCATTAGAGATGCCACCTCTGAAGTGCTGGGTTTCAAAAGGCCACCACAACGAAACTCCTGGTTTGATGATGAATGCCGGCAAGCACATGCAGCTAAACAGAAAGCATACAAAGCGGCGCTGCACAGAAGGACCAGAGCTGCCAATGAGCTCTACAAGCGGAAAAGAACAGAGGAGCATCGGCTTATCAGGAGAAAAAAGAGGCAACAAGAGAAAGAAGCGATCATGGAAATAGAGGGATGCTATAACAGAAATGATATTCGTAAGTTTTACCAGAAGGTAAAAAGAACATCTCAGGGGTATAAACCTAGAACTGAAGCCTGCGAAGACCAACAGGGAAACATCGTAGTAGAGACGCAAGCGATGCTGAGAATATGGAAAGATCACTTCTGCAATCTCTACAATGGCGATGACGAAGCCAACCCCGCCCAAAGACAGATTGCACCATTCAATATCGAAACCCACTAACAACAAATCGATACCCACCACCTGTTCATCGATTTTAAAGCCGCGTATGGCAGTATCTACAGAGATGAATTGTATAGAGCTATATCTAGTTTTGGCATCTCTGCAAAGCTCGTCCGGCTGGGCATGATGACGATGGAGAATGCACGCTGCTCCGTCAGAGTCTGTAAACACCTAACCGAAGCATTTGATGTCGAAAAAGGTTTTTCACAAGGCGACGCACTGTCATGCGACTTCTTTAATATCGTCCTAGGAAGAATTATACAGAACTCAAACGTCAACACCAGAGGCACTATCTTTTAAAAGTCCGTCCAGCTGCTTGCATATGCCGACGATATTGACATAATCGGAAGAACTCAGCGTGATGTCAATGGCGCTTTTGTAAACATCGAAACGGAAGCGGCAAAATTGGGTTTTAGGGTCAATGAGGGCAAAACCAAGTATATGCTGTCGTCAAAAAAGGACGCTCAACACCGACGCATTAGAAAAAACGTCACCATTGACAGCCATAACTTCGAGGTAGTAAAGGACTTCGTCTAACTAGGCTCCGCTCGGACAACAACATCAGCGCTGAAATCAAACGGTGTATTATTCTTGCCAACCGCTGCTACTTTGGTTTGAGAAGGCAATTGACCAGCAAAGCCCTCTCTCGAGCAACTAAGGTGTCCCTATACAAAACCCTTATCATCCCATTCCTGCTATATGGTGCAGAAGCATGGACTTTAACGAAGGCGGATGAAAACATCTTGGATTATTTCGAGAGAAAAGTTCTTCGTGCGATTTTTGGTCCCGTGTGTATTGATGGTGATTGGAGAAGAAGATACAACAACGAGCTTTACGGGTTGTACAAGGACGCTAACGTAGTCACGAGAGTGAAAGTGAAGCGCCTGAGACAACAATGCTCCGGCCCGGAAAGTTATCAACTCCAACCCAGAAGGGCGGCGCAGTAGAGGAAGACCTCGTCTGATGTGGCGCAACCAAGTGGAAAGGGACGTCAATCAACTTGGCGTGCGCAACTGGAAGCAGCGAGCGAAGCTTGTTGGTTGAGGCCCAAATCCACAGCGGATTGTAGCCGCCTTACGGCGCTGGTCACCCTTAGTAAGTAAGTTACTACCCAGGATGTGATCTGGTGTTTCTTCGTTTTCATTACAGAATCTACATGTTGCACTATTTACTAGGCCCAAAATTTTTACGATCCTTCTTAATTTGCAGTGGTCCGTGAGAAAACCAGTGATTAACCTGAGGTTGTTCCTACTTTGACTGATACATGATTTGAAACGTTCTTGATTGTAGTATACGAGAAACATTTTCGATTGTCTCAGTTCTGCCCAGTTTCTTTTTCTACTGGTCTTCTAACCTAGTTTGATTTTATTTTTAATAACATTTTCTCCTATTCCGCAATACGGTTCGGGTCCCATTAAAGGGGACTTGCACCCATTTTTGCTAAAGAGTCCGCCTCCCGTTCCCTTGGACACCAACGTGCCCAGGTACCCAGTGGAGTATGACTTTGTTTATTTTGTTCGTTAAGTTTACCTATACACTCCAATACTAGCTTGGAGTTAATTTCGTAGGATTAAAGAGCTTTTAGGGCAGCTTGACTATCAGACTTAATGGCAATGTTTTTGTTCCTGTGATTTAATTCCATGTCATTTACCTCGGCTGAGATTTGTTCAAGAAATCAGAAAAGCTCTAAAACAGAAAATAATAAAGAGTTGTTTACAAAAATTAAAGAAACGAATAATGTGGTAGCTGTTGTTAAATCAAGTTCTCACGCTAAAGGCAGCAAAAAAATTACACCACCACCAATTATGATCTCAGGATTTCCAATTTTTGGAGATCTTAAGAAAATAATAGAAAAATGTACTAAAAAAGCTTGTAAATACACATCGTACAACAAAGACAACTGGAAAGTCACAGTCGAAGAAGCCGACGAGTATAGATCTGTCACTGAAGAACTAAGCAAACACCAAATTCAATGGCACTCATATGAGAACAAAGCTACAAGGCCAATAAAAGTAGTAGCCAGAGGTCTTCATTCCTCGTGCTCTCCTGAGGAAGTAGTGGAAGATTTTGTACAAAAAGGCTTCCAAGCCCTAGATGCAGTCAATCTATTTAAGAATGAGACAATAAAAAACTCCTCTGGAGAATCGATGACAAGTAAGAGGTTACTACCTTTATTCATGCTAACTCTTGATAGTAAACAAAGTGTCGAGGAGATTTATAAAGTAAGATCAATCTTGGGCATAGCTGTTAAAATTGAACCACTCCGAAAATCTAAAGTTGTTCCGCAGTGCAAACGTTGCCAAGCTTTTAGTCATACCCAAAAATACAGCAACCGCGAGTTTTCTTGTGTAAAGTGCGAAGGAAAACATGCAACTAAAAATTGTCCCATGAGCAAAGATCAGAAAGCAAAATGTGTGAACTGCCAGGGTAATCACCCGGCAAGCTATAGAGGCTGCCCAGTTGCCAAAAAATTCCAAGAGTTCAGAAGCAAAAATACATCTGCTAGAGACAAACCCAGAAACACAGTAAATACCGATTTAACTGCTGAAAACAATACTAAGAATGAACTGCATAAAAAAGCTGTTCAAAGTAAAAGCGATGAAAATAAAGCCTATTCTCAGATTCTAAAAAATGTGCGGAAGAATGAAGAGACATCCATAAAAGAAATGCTACACCTCATTCTTCAAAGAATTGATAAACAGGATTTGAATATCAAACAGTTAAGCGAAAAAGTCGCTCTTAAAAAACAATGATGGACAGAACACTTAAAATCGCTACATGGAATGCAAACGGTCTTTTACAACACTTATCCGAATTAAAAATCTTTTTAGATCTAGAACATATAGATATTTGCCTGGTGTCCGAAACTCACTTCTCCAATGGGCAAAGTCTAGATAATGTAATAGAAAACTATTCATGTTACCACGCTCCACATTCAGCTGACAAGGCAAGAGGTGGATCGGCGATTCTTATAAAAGAAAGCGATTCTTAAGAAGAAACCAAGCTTACTAATGAAAATATGCAAGTAACAACTATTAGTATTGGTATGAAAAAGAAAGAGTTTAAGATAGCAGCTATATACTGCCCACCAAGGCGCTCCCCGACAGAAGATGACTATACAGATCTATTAAATCTTCTTGGGCATAACTTTCTTGTTGGTGGAGACTTCAATGCGAAACACACCCATTGGGGTTCAAGACTTATATCAACAAAAGGCAAAAGACTTTTCCAAGCAGGCCGTAAATACAATTGCGAATTCTATTCCTCCAGGTCGCCTACTTACTGGCCTTCCGATACTAACAAAATACCAGACCTTATTGACTTTTTCGTAGCTAAAGGAATCAAACGAAATCACATTAGTGTCGAAGGTAATTATGACTTGTCATCAGATCATACTCCAGTGATTCTAACACTAAGTGAATCGGAAGTAATAGAAAAAAGTAATCCAAAGCTTGTAAATAAGAAAACAAACTGGAGTGATTTTAGAGAAAGGCTTTTAAGTTTTATAAATTTAAGATCTCCCATGGATACAATCGAGCAAATTGACCATGAAGTGGAACAATTTATTGCTGATGTGCAACAGGCCGCTGAAGAAAGTACTCCAACATTTTCTAATAGAAGACAAAATGAAATAAAATATCCTTTAGAGATAAGAGAGTTGATAATAGAGAAAAGAAGAGCTCGAAGAAAATGGCAAAATACTAGATTTCCAGATGATAAAACAACGTTTAACCGTATAAGCAACAATCTTAAAAAACAAATTTATGAATTCAAAAATGATTCACTCAGTACATTCCTAAGGAATTTAACGACTGATGCTTCAACCGATTTTTCGCTATGGAAAGCAGCCAAGCGCCTGAAAAGATCGCAGTTACTAAACTCTCCCTTGAAATCTCAAGATGGGAAATGGATCGGTAACCCAAAAGAAAAAGCTAACCTTTTCGCGGAGCATCTTGCGAATACCCAACAAACGCGGCTGAAAATAGCTTCCAGTTAGTTGATAAGATAGATGAAAGTGAAATACCAATTGTAAGATTAAAAGAAATAAAAAGTATGTGCTTACATCAACTATCAAATAAAAAATCACCAGGTTACGATCTAATTACTGCTCAGGTTATGAAAGAAATGCCTTTGAAAGCCTTCATAAAACTCCAATATATAATAAATGCATGCCTTAAGCAACGGTATGTCCCACACCATTGGAAAATTGCTGAAGTTATTGTCATACCCAAGCAAGGTAAGCCACCTACAAAAGTGACGTCTTACAGACCAATATCGCTTATACCAATTATGGCAAAAGTTTTTGAAAAACTGCTTCTGAAGAGACTTAGCAAAATTATAGAAGAAAGAAGGTTAATCCCAAATCATCAGTTTGGCTTTAGAAATAAACATTCCACGATAGACCAAGTTCATAGAAAAACGGATGTAATAGAAAAAGCATTAGAAGAAAAACAAGTATGTTCAGCTATTTTCTTAGATGTTGCTCAAGCCTTTGACAAGGTTTGGCATGAGGGACTTGAGTACAAACTGCAAAAGGATCTTCCCAGACAGTACTATGAAATATTAAAATCGTACATCTCAGACCGATTGTTTAGAGTAAGGTACGATCAAGAATATTCGGAATTGAAGAAAATAGAAGCCGGTGTACCACAAGGAAGTGTCCTAGGTCCTACCCTGTATTTACTATACACAAGGGATATCCCAGTTGGGAATCACACCATAATGGCTACTTTTGCAGATGATACCGCAATTTTGGTACCCGACAAATGTGTCTCTAGGGGAGCAGTAAAGCTGCAATATACCGTCGACACAGTCAGAGATTGGACAGAAAAATGGCGTATCAAACTCAATGAAACAAAATCTTCACATATAAACTTTACAAATAAAAAGATAAACAATATTCCAATTTTCATTAATAAATCAAGCTGTACCTTACGCCAATACGGCCAAATACCTTGGAATGACTTTGGATGCAAAGCTAAAGTGGAAAGAGCACATCAAAAAGGAAAGAGAAGAACTAAACTTGAAATATAGAAAAATGTACTGGTTACTTGGTAACAACTCTGATTTATCAACCCAAAACAAAATAATGCTGTATAATCAAGTACTAAAGCCTGTTTGGACCTATGGTATCCAATTATGGGGCTGTACAAAGAAAACAAATACCGAAATCATCCAAAAATTCCAAAACAAAGTCCTTCGTGGAATAGTTAATGCACCTTGGTACATAAGAAATAGCGATCTACATCGTGACCTACAAATAGAAACGGTTACAGAAGTTGTTAAAAAATACGCTGTATCGCTGTACCAATTCTGAAATGGTGTCCGTCTTGAATACAAGAAACCATGTTCGGAGATTAAGAAGAACCAAGCCTCCTGAGCTTATGGTCTAAAAAAACATGGGAAAGTATTAAAAGTTTAAACTTCCCCCAAAGTGATTTTACAAAGTTAAGAAAGAAAAATCTGATGTCGATCTCTCAAGATTGGTCCTGATAAAGAGGTGGTTTTAGTGGTTAAGAGTCCCACACTACTTGGTGTCGAATACTGCCAAGTGTCTTTTGAAGATTTCCTCCCGTCAAAAAAAAAAAAAAAAAAAATTTACCTCGGCTTGAAAGATACTTTGGGATTGACCCATTGGAACAGAGAGTTTGGTACTAGGCCCAAAGACGCCTGCCCCTGTACCTTCCGCTGTCCTCGACCCGTCTGTATATCATTGATGGTATTTTCTTTGAATGAGTAGTTGATAGATTCACCTACCCAATCTTTTTTACTACTGAGATGTATATTGTATATTGTAGTTTTTCACAAAGTTATAGTTTGTGACTATGGCATCTCTTGGAAAGTCAAGTAAGTTTTCTTCTGAGGATCTGGACAGGAATTCTCTTTCCCTGTTGCCTATGCATTTTCCAGGCTCAGTTCCTTCCCTGTCAAATCTCATGATAGCTCCCTTGGCAGCACTCTCAATATTGGAAGTGGTTGTTTTCATTGTTCAATCTGTTCATGATATTTCGATCACGTTCGATCATTCGAGTAAAGTCTGTAAGACCGAGTATGGATACTCATGAGTTCAAACAATTTCTATGGTTTGAATTGTGAGTATTTTTGTTTATGATGATTTACGAGCAGTGGCGTATCCAGACAAAAATTTTGAGGGGGCTGTAAAATTATACCTCACTTGAAAAAAAATTATGCCTCTTCATATAAATTATGCCTGAATTTAGATCTCCTATTCCTAGTTTATATTTGAAAAATTATATACAAAAAGTGCAAGCACACAAAACGAAATGTTTAATTAATTAATTTATACATTAAGGCTACTTATTTATCAAGAAATGGCAACTTATTTTCTTCGAAAGGAATTTTTCAAGGGAGCTAAGACATTGCTTTACATAATTTGAAGAAATTATCGACCAGTTTTTTCACGAAAAAGAAATAATTGTCTATTTGCAAGCGTTTTGTCTTTTCTTTTTTTGTCAGTTTCTTTACTAGTAAAATTGTGGATATTATTGTGGACAAAATTCTTCGAAAAATTTAACACAGCCAAGAGTTAAATGGTAAAAACGAATAGGTACTGCATAAATAAAATTTCGAACAAGCATTATTTAAAAGATAGATATCTAATTTATTAATTTTAAGTTCTTTTATCAAAATTTTTTAAAGAAGCTTTTAAGATACAAATCAAAAGTGGAATGGAAAAAATGCCTTTTTGGCAAAAAATAAGCCTTAGCTTAGCAAGGTAAGCCACCTACAAAAGTGACGTCTTACAGACCAATATCGCTTATACCAATTATGGCAAAAGTTTTTGAAAAACTGCTTCTGAAGAGACTTAGCAAAATTATAGAAGAAAGAAGGTTAATCCCAAATCATCAGTTTGGCTTTAGAAATAAACATTCCACGATAGACCAAGTTCATAGAATAACGGATGTAATAGAAAAAGCATTAGAAGAAAAACAAGTATGTTCAGCTATTTTCTTAGATGTTGCTCAAGCCTTTGACAAGGTTTGGCATGAGGGACTTGAGTACAAACTGCAAAAGGATCTTCCCAGACAGTACTATGAAATATTAAAATCGTACATCTCAGACCGATTGTTTAGAGTAAGGTACGATCAAGAATATTCGGAATTGAAGAAAATAGAAGCCGGTGTACCACAAGGAAGTGTCCTAGGTCCTACCCTGTATTTACTATACACAAGGGATATCCCAGTTGGGAATCACACCATAATGGCTACTTTTGCAGATGATACCGCAATTTTGGTACCTGACAAATTGCTCTCTAGGGGAGCAGTAAAGCTGCAATATACCGTCGACACAGTCAGAGATTGGACAGAAAAATGGCGTATCAAACTCAATGAAACAAAATCTTCACATATAAACTTTACAAATAAAAAGATAAACAATATTCCAATTTTCATTAATAAATCAAGCTGTACCTTACGCCAATACGGCCAAATACCTTGGAATGATTTTGGATGCAAAGCTAAAGTGGAAAGAGCACATCAAAAAGGAAAGAGAAGAATTAAACTTGAAATATAGAAAAATGTACTGGTTACTTGGTAACAACTCTGATTTATCAACCCAAAACAAAATAATGCTGTATAATCAAGTACTAAAGCCTGTTTGGACCTATGGTATCCAATTATGGGGCTGTACAAAGAAAACAAATACCGAAATCATCCAAAAATTCCAAAACAAAGTCCTTCGTGGAATAGTTAATGCACCTTGGTACATAAGAAATAGCGATCTACATCGTGACCTACAAATAGAAACGGTTACAGAAGTTGTTAAAAAATACGCTGTATCGCATAATCAGAGACTGCAAAGTCATACCAATTCTGAAATGGTGTCCGTCTTGAATACAAGAAACCATGTCCGGAGATTAAGAAGAACCAAGCCTCATGAGCTTATGGTCTAAAAAAACATGGGAAAGTATTAAAAGTTTAAACTTCCCCCAAAGTGATTTTACAAAGTTAAGAAAGAAAAATCTGATGTCGATCTCTCAAGATTGGTCCTGATAAAGAGGTGGTTTTAGTGGTTAAGAGTCCCACACTACTTGGTGTCGAATACTGCCAAGTGTCTTTTGAAGATTTCCTCCCGTCAAAAAAAAAAAAAAAAAAATTTACCTCGGCTTGAAAGATACTTTGGGATTGACCCATTGGAACAGAGAGTTTGGTACTAGGCCCAAAGACGCCTGCCCCTGTACCTTCCGCTGTCCTCGACCCGTCTGTATATCATTGATGGTATTTTCTTTGAATGAGTAGTTGATAGATTCACCTACCCAATCTTTTTTACTACTGAGATGTATATTGTATATTGTAGTTTTTCACAAAGTTATAGTTTGTGACTATGGCATCTCTTGGAAAGTCAAGTAAGTTTTCTTCTGAGGATCTGGACAGGAATTCTCTTTCCCTGTTGCCTATGCATTTTCCAGGCTCAGTTCCTTCCCTGTCAAATCTCATGATAGCTCCCTTGGCAGCACTCTCAATATTGGAAGTGGTTGTTTTCATTGTTCAATCTGTTCATGATATTTCGATCACGTTCGATCATTCGAGTAAAGTCTGTAAGACCGAGTATGGATACTCATGAGTTCAAACAATTTCTATGGTTTGAATTGTGAGTATTTTTGTTTATGATGATTTACGAGCAGTGGCGTATCCAGACAAAAATTTTGAGGGGGCTGTAAAATTATACCTCACTTGAAAAAAAATTATGCCTCTTCATATAAATTATGCCTGAATTTAGATCTCCTATTCCTAGTTTATATTTGAAAAATTATATACAAAAAGTGCAAGCACACAAAACGAAATGTTTAATTAATTAATTTATACATTAAGGCTACTTATTTATCAAGAAACGGCAACTTATTTTCTTCGAAAGGAATTTTTCAAGGGAGCTAAGACATTGCTTTACATAATTTGAAGAAATTATCGACCAGTTTTTTCACGAAAAAGAAATAATTGTCTATTTGCAAGCGTTTTGTCTTTTCTTTTTTTGTCAGTTTCTTTACTAGTAAAATTGTGGATATTATTGTGGACAAAATTCTTCGAAAAATTTAACACAGCCAAGAGTTAAATGGTAAAAACGAATAGGTACTGCATAAATAAAATTTCGAACAAGCATTATATTTAAAAGATAGATATCTAATTTATTAATTTTAAGTTCTTTTATCAAAATTTTTTAAAGAAGCTTTTAAGATACAAATCAAAAGTGGAATGGAAAAAATGCCTTTTTGGCAAAAAATAAGCCTTAGCTTATCATTATGCCTAAAAGGCATTATTATGCCTCAGTTTTAGGAAAATAGGGAGGAGTTTGAAAGGAGATACCGATGAACATTAGTTTTGAAATCCTGAGTTTTGAAATGCGATGGAAAAACAGAAGCGGGTAATGCGTTCCACATTCGTGTAGTGCGGCTGAAGAAAGAATCTCTGTATTTGACGGTACGTCCGAAATTGGACTCTAGGGTAAACTGATGAGCATTCCTTGAAGCACGAGTAGGTATCACGGGTAAACTGTTTGAGGGGAGGAATGCAACTAGCTATTTCTTCTGAGCATTGCTTATAAAAATAACGATAGAACAACGTGAGACATGAGACGTTACGACGGTGCTCGAGAGACGTAATTGTATCTGTTATTGATCTATCACTTATCATTTTTATAGCTCTATTTTGTATTCTATCCAAGAAACTCAACGAGGTTATTGGAGCACCTGCCCATATGTGGGAGTTATATTCTAGCTTTGGACCGATATATGCCTTATAAATAACAGCTACACCAGACGGGGAGAAAAATTTCTTGCATCTTCGGAGGAAACCTAAACATTTCGCAGCGGATTTAGCGGTGTCAAATATGTGTTCATTCCACAGAAGGTGGTTTGTAATGCACATACCGAGAACTGAAAGCTGGTCGGTTTCCTCGATGCAAGTACCTCTCATGGCAAATGGCATGGAAGGAAAGTTTCGTTTTAATGAAAGTAAAGAGCATTGTGTTTTTGACGCATTCAATTCTACGCGGTTTTTTATTCCCCATTCGACAATGCTATCAAGATCAGAATTTAATGAGTTAATCATATTAAGCCGTTCGAGATCCACATCCGAAGAACATGGTCGAGAATCAGGAAACGAATATGAAAAACTGAGGGTACTATCATGCCAAAATTTTTTTTAGAAAAGTTTTGATAGTATGCATAAACTTGAAAATGTGCTATTTAAATTAAAAATATTAAAATTTGTTCGTTTTGCATTTCGAATCGAACACTTCCGAAGAGTTCTAAGAATAACCAAACAAATTGTTGAGCCTTAAATCTTCACCAATTAAGACCATCCTGTCCTTAAAATACAGTGTAATGTACAAGTACTTCGATTGAATAATTTGCCTTTAAACAACTCTGCATTGTTTTCCGGTAGTCCAGAATTATTTTACAAGTTAAAATAAAATCTTTTAAGTTTTAATAACACTGATAACTTTCGAATTAATTGTCTTCCTAACCTCAGGCAAACGAATCGCAAGGTTCTGCAAAAAAAAATTGCATTTGAAAATACAATTTTTTTAAAATTTTGTTCTAAAATTGTACCCCAATTTTTTTTCTTTTAAGACGATACAGGATTCAAATACCTCTGTCAAAATAGTAAGGACAAAAAAATATTTTTGGCGTAGCAGAAAATGTTAAACAAAATTATGCTAGTTTATTTTTTTTCGAAATTTCAAACGGCAACGGCAACAACTAATTAAAGAAATGCTTTTATAATATTTTATAATATTCGGCTATCATTTAATCAGCTTTCAGGTATTTATCAGCGGTTTAAAATATAAAACATCTCAGTTAAATTTATTAGATTTTTTTAAATTGATTTCGAAGGTTATTTTAAGTTACCTAAGCTTGCTTAAATATTTAATTTACCTTTAGAGGAGGTGCCTATATTCTTATCTGTTCTCGGTTTAGTCAAAAAAAAAAATATTTGGATTTTAAATCCATACAAAGCTCTACAACACAGCTTAATTTCTAGCCTATCAATGCCTTATATTATCGAACGAATCAAAATAATCCTAATCCAGCATAGCGTTCGCTAAAAATATGACCACATCCCCAGATATGGCAAAAATATTCGGTTGAATACCAACAAATTTTTTCACTTTTCATTTTCGTTCTTGTTCTAAGACTTCGACATTTTGAAAATCATCGTACTCAAAAGAATGTTGTAGCACACAGCAATTTCTTGTTTAAGTTTTGAGTTCTTGGGAAGAGTCATGACCCCGTGACCCCCGCCCCCTGTATACGCCGTTGTTTTCGAAAGAAGAGCTTGATGTCAAACTCTATCAAATGCCTTTGAAATATCAAGTGCAACAGTCTTACTTTCTCCAAAACGATGTAAAGATTTGTTCCACTGCTCGGTGAGATAAACTATCAGATCACCAGTGGACCTGTTGCTACGGAAGCCGTACTGCCGGTCATTATTATTATTATTATTATTTCAAGCTTTATTCACTCAATTAAATTCTTAAATTGTAAGCATATAAATTAAAAATATTTAGATACAAAAATATTTAGATACATGTTTGTTTTTTTTTTTTTTTTATTTTAATTTGAAATGTAAATATTTAGGTAATTTGAGTATAAGCCTCCCCCAGGCTTCTCCATCTGCTTCTGTCAAGCGCCTCTCGCCAGTATAATGGACATATTGCACGGATGTCGTCTCTCCATCGTTTGAATTGGCCGCCCACTCTTCTCTTCATATCTATTGGAACCCAATCTGTTGTTAGTTTTGTCCAACGGTTATTATTTGTTCGCATTATATGCCCGGCCCAGTCCCATTTTAGTTTCTTTACCCTATGCCTTACATCTTCAAAATTAGTTTGGTTTCTTAGGATGTTGTGGTTTGTTCGTTGAACGATACGAACGTTCAAGATAGCTCTTTCCATTGCTCTTTGGCACGTTCGAAGTTTGGTTTCAGTATGTTTTGTAATTTGCCACGTTTGGCACCCATACGTCAGAACTGGAAGTACTGTTGCGTCGAACACATATTTTCTTGTTTTGTTTGAAATATTAAGGTCGAGGAGATGTTTCATATTCCAGAACTGTTTCCATGCATTTGTTATTCGATGCTCTACATCCTTGATTTCTTTATTTTTGAAGGAGACAATTTGACCAAGATATGTATAGTCCTCAACATATTCCAGTATTTTATTACCAATGCATATTGTATTCATATCGCCATTTGTCATAATCTTGGTTTTCTGCTGATTTGTCGATAAGCCAATATTTGCACATTTAGAGCATAGTTCGTTAAGCATTATTTGAAGTTCTTCACTGCTGTTTGAGACAAGTATTATGTCGTCTGTGAATCGAAGATTTGAAAGATATTTTCCGTTTACTTTTAAGCCTTTACTTTCCCAGTTTAAGTTTCTAAAGACTTCTTCGAGAGCTGCTGAAAAAAGGGCTGGTGAAAGAGGATCTCCCTGTCTTACACCTCGCGAAACTTTAAATTCCGGTCCTACACATTCTGTTTTTATTCGTGCAGTGCTCCTTTCATACATTTTCTTTAAGATTCGGACTATTTTGTCATCAACTCCTTGGTTAAGAAGAGCCTTCCAGATGAAGCTCTGGTCGACTGTATCGAAAGCTTTTGCAAAGTCGATGAATGCAAAGTAAATGGTTATATTATATTCTTTGCATTTTTCTATTATCTGACATATGGTTTGTAAGTGATCAATTGTAGAGAAGCTGGACCTAAAACCAGCTTGTTCGAAAGGTTGATTAAAATCGAGAGTTGTTTTCATCCTTTCAAAAAAACATTTAACAAAAACTTTATAGATAGACGATATTATGCTTATAGGTCGATAATTGTTAATATCGTCTTTATTGCCCTTTTTTTTTATATGAGTATTATCTCAGATTTCGTCCATTGGTCTGGGACTACTTCTGTGACCAAAACCTGATTGAAAATATTTTTCAAGCAGTTGGCCAATGAAAATTTTCCTAATTTGAGGTATTCTGCTACTATCCCATCGTTACCTTTACATTTGTCGTTCTTTAAGCTAAGTATTGCTTTCTCTATTTCACTCTCAAGAAAAGGTGAGAATTCTTCTTCGCGATTTACTTCTTGCAGAATCAATTGATGTTCGGTTGTTGTTGTTTGCTTTGAGTATAGTTGAATATAAAAGTTTGTTGCTAATTGATTGATACTTTTTCTGTCGTGATTTCTTTTACCGCTTTCTGATAGTGTAGTTATCCACTCTTTATACTCTTGAATTGCATTTTTAGCTTTTTTTAACAGATTTTGTTTCTTCGATTACTGTTTTTAAAAGGTTTTCGTTGAATGTTTTGATATCGTCTTGAGATTTTTTCTTTATGTTCTTCCTTATGTTTCGAAGCTCTTGTTCTAGTTGTTCATTAAGGTTTGGTATCTTTCGTAGACGTTCTCGAAGCGCTATTAAATCCAAAGTTTCACTTGATAGTTTTTGTGGTTTTTGGGACATGGCTGTAAGGATGTATCTGTCAGCTGATTCTTTGATAGTCCTTTCCATTTTATTATATGCTACTTGAAACGGTTCATTCATTTGTGATATAATTCTATATCGTTGGTGTAGGTCTGCATTATAACTATGGATTGTTTCAGTGTTTACTGATTTCAATAACACTTTTGATGTGGTCTTATGCAGTTTTCTTGTTCTATGGTTAACTATCAGCTCCGCGCGAACTAGTCTGTGATCAGATTCAAAATCAAAATTATTAATGACGGAGACATCTTTTACAACTGATCTTTTGTTGACTAGGATATAATCATATTGATTTTTGTGTTTTTGATCTGGTGTGATCCAAGTCCATTGATTTTTTGGATTTTTTTTTAATAGTGAGTTACCGACCGTTAGTTTTTGTTGCCAAATATATTGAATGAGCGGAGTCCCTCTTTCGTTGCGACTTCCGTATCCGTATTTACCCATTATTATTTCTTCACCATCTTTTCTGAATCCTAGTTTTGCATTTAAATCTCCGATTGTTAATACTATCTCTGTTTTAAAGTGTAATGATGCTGATTCCAGTGAATTATAGAAGCGGTTTAATTCTTCGTCAGTTGGAGCATATACTTATAAGATGGATATGTTGCACTTTCCTAATCTTATTTTCATTCCTTAATTTCTAGAATATTTTTCTTTAATTCTTTTTTTATAAGGAAACCGACGCCGCACACTGGGGGTTTTGCGGAAAAAAGTCAAAAATTTAAAGTTCCTCGGAGAATATTTCAATAGTATTTCTAAATTCTAAAATAAAATCTGAATCAAAATCAGAAAGAATTACTAAAATCGGACTTGTAGTTTACTTTTTAGAGCTTTGTAAAGGGACAAGTTGTTGAAAGTATAAAAAACGAAGTGAAAATACCCTCAAATTAAAGCTGTGTAATTTATTTTTAGCTTGAGCCGACTCATACACTTTTATTTTTCCGTAAAGAAGCCATCGTTTGTCTATTGTAAATCGAAGAAATTATTAATTTTAAAGATTTTAATTATTTTATATAATTATTTAAAGAAAAGAGAAAAAAATGGCTTGATTTTTTCATATTTTTGTATATATAATTTTAGCTACACTTGCCTACAGTTAGAGGCTATTAAAAACTTTTTCCTTATGAAATTCCCTTTCGATGAAGGCCAAATTTGGGTGCCACTAGGTGCCACTGCGTTTTTTATTGGTAATTGAAAACTTCATTTGGTCGCAAAAATCATTTTCTTAAAAATTTGAGCTTTTAAATTAAGTTCTTTAAGGCCCAATTTATTGACTCTCCATTAAACTTAAATCGCCATTAAAAAAGGGAATTTTAAAATTAAAAACCAATTTCGTTTAATTCAGTCTCTTTTAAGGATTTTTTTTGAAGTTTGGCATCATTAACTAATTGAGCATTAAATTTAAAAGTCGTTTTAGTTAAAACACCAAATTCGACCTTTTAAGAGGGATTTTTAGAGCAAATGGAGGTTTTAAACAGAATTTCTATTTATTCACTCTCCATTAGTGTCAAATGTCATTTCATTTATTTTTTTATTTGAATTATTATTTTTTTGAAAAATGTCAAATGAGCTAAAGAATTATTAAAAAAAAATCACAATTATGAAAAAAGTCCAGCCTAGAATTTTTTGAAGTTATACACACATGCATTTAAACCATAAAAAAGAACAAAATTCAAAGAAATTAATGCATTTCTTGTCTACTTCGCACAGATAATACTAGATCTGCTTATATTCTCCACTTCAAAACTAATCATTTTTTAGATGCTGCATAATACATACATAACATTGCAATTGAAGCCATGAGAAGAAGAGATATAAAGCTTACTTCTAAACCAATGACACAGTTGTTATTTGACACCGATGGAAAAAATTAAAAATTTCACTTAACTCCTTCTTCTTCTCATGGTTTCCATTGTAGGTTGTAGCATTCTTTGGTTACCACTGGTATATCGTTAATCTCTTGCATTTTCCGGCGTTTTCAGCTGCAAAATACTTACGGGTCATAGTTTTTTGGTTTTTCTTCCAATTCAAATCTATTTGATTTGACAAAATTGTAGCTTTTTTTGACAGATTATTTTTCAAACAAAATAAAAACTCCCTAGGATATTTTTAACAGAGTTTTAAATTTAAAGTTTCCATTAAAAGTAAGGACTTTAACTAAAGAAGAGTGAATTAAATGAATTTTTAATGATGTATACTTAAAGGCGACAATAGTTTAACGAGGCCGTTAACTAAAGCGATAAATTTCAAAATTTAATGGAGGCTCAATAAATTGGCCCTAAGTGAATTGTTTTTGAAATAATCGATTTCAAAGTCAAAATTTTGAAAAAAAAATTTTAAAAAACATATCCAATACTATTTTTGACAAGCCTGGGGATTTGTATTCAATTTGAATAATGAAGAACACTGCCTTAATTAATTCCTTACCAAACACTGAAAACCATATGTTTCTATGCCTTCTAGTTTTCGAGAAAATTGAAAAGTAAAAAATCTCCTTTTTGTCAGATTTTTGTTTTTTTGGCTGCAAGCTTGAAATTCTTATACGAAAAGACAAATAGAGAAAATAAAATTAATTCGTAACACATTTTTTTACAAATCTACTACAATAAAATTACATTTGATTTTTTGAACTTGGCTCAGAAAAATTAATTTTCGTTATATGTATGTAACTGAAATGTATGTACATAATATATTGAAAACTATTCAAATTAAAAACGAGTGAAAAGGGATTATGCGTCTTATTATTATACATTTTATTAATAATGGGAATTTTAAGCATTTTATGCGAAGATCTAAGCAGAAATCTAATGGAATGTCTCAAGATTTAAATTGAAATTATTATTGAAAAATACAGATCATCTGACCCATTCCTTTAGGTATTAAGAAGAATCAGAGTCATTAAATTGAGGAAAAAATGGCTCTCTTAAAAGAATTAACTTTTGAAAAATTTGTATAAAAAAATGAAAAAAGTGTTTTTTTTTTTTAATAATTTTTAACTATAATTTGGGTTTTTTATTTTGCGTGGACGTGGACCTCGACAACAGTACCTACTATGAATTATTCTTTTCCATTTAATGTATTTAAAATCGGTGAGGTGGTTCCAATAATACAAAAAAATTTTAAAAAAAATGCTATAAGTACAAGTAAATTGAGAATCGGAATTCTTTATTACTCTCACAAATTTTTTTAAAAGGGCGTGGCAGTGGGCGGAAATGAATAATAATAATTTCTTACGACGAAAACTGTCATCCCTGAATATTTCATCCAAATCTATTCAGTGGTTCAGTTTTTATTTAATTTTTTCCGCACTCCCATACAAATTTCCCCAGTGTGCGCCGTAGATACCTTTAACCGTTCCATAATAAGCAAATATGTTTCCATTGCTCAGCTCTTGTATACTTTCGCCTTGTCGCCTAACTTCTGCTAAGCCGATTATATCCCAATTTATTTTGTCTAGGGCATTTTCTAATTCTTTGAATTTTGATGTTGATTGGAGTGTTCTTGTATTTAGTGTCACGAATAATCTATTATTGTTTTTAATGTTTTTGTTTGGGTTGAAGTTTGTATTTTTTATATAATTTTTGTTAGAAATGCTTTCCGCGAAATCTATTAAGGGGGGTTTTTGGCCGAAGTCCTCCACGGTGGCCACCCGGATTCGAGGTTTATCTGACTGTTTTCTAATTTTAAATTCATTTTCGTTGGTAATTGACATGCTGGGGTCGATTTTACGTATATGTGGTATTGTTTTGTTTGTTAGTTGTTATTGTTTGTGAGTTTTTTCGATGTGAATAATATTTTCTAGATTACCATTATTAGTATTATCCACATTATTCTTTGCAACGGTCTTCTTTAGTACATATTTCATTAAGGGGGATGTTGACGATGAAGTACTGGGCTTACTTCTTCCCTTGTAGCTCTTCTTAATCGCTCCAGTATTTGAGCTCATAGGTTTGTCTGATTCAGAATCCTTATCAGAGTCATCATCAGAAAGTTTTCTTTTATTCTGATTAGGTTGAACTTTTATGTTGGATGTCTCCTCTTCCGTTAACCCTTTTCCATTAACAATCAGTTTATTATTTTTAATTCTAACTAATAAACTTCCATCCATGTTTTTTAAAGCGTTCGCCTTTTCTTGTAGGTGTTTTCTTTTTTCTAAGACATCTTTTGGTAGGTCATCGTAAAGCGTTAGTTTTGTGTTATTTTTTGTATTGTATTCTTTTAGTTTATTTTTTTCATCTACGATTCTACTTTTTATTCTGTACGACAAAAATCCAATTTTGATTGGTCGAGCCTTATTTATGGTTTTAACTCCAAGGCGGTATATAAAGTCTAAATCTTTTAAAGAAATTTCAATTCTGAAGATCTCTTTCAAAATGTCTAAAACCTTATATTCAAGCTCACTTGTTGACTTTTCTATTTCTTCTAAATTGAAAAGGATTACATTTTTCCTTCGTAGTTGAACTTCTAAGATACTGATTTTTTCTTCGTGTTTGTTGACTTTATCATCAATTTCAGTGACTTTGCTGTTAATTGTGTCAATCTTTGACCCAAGTTGTTCAAGAGAATTTCCTACTTGTTTAATTTCGGATCTTATTTCTTCTTTTGAATCCCCAACACTCTTATATATAAGCGCAATCATGTCTTTAAGCTCGGAATTGCTAACTTCTTCTTTTCCTTCTTGGTTTCCGGCGGATGACATATTTTGTATATATAATATTATATTATGGAAAAAAAAGGTGTGAATTATATTGAAACTTAAATATATATGTCGCTGGCTGAGAATTATAGGGTTGTATGTCAACTCACCTTAGTTTTGAGAAAATCGATCTCAAAGTTTTTTAAGGCTGGTTTTTGTTTAAAATACATAGTTACATAGCAGTAAAGCATTGATGCAATCTTATAAAGGACCCTAAAAAAATCATAAATTCATGAAAAAATATTAATTTCACCACAAAAAAGGATTCTATGAGCATTTTTAAAAAATGACATAGAACCATTTTATGAAAAAATTTGTAAAAAAAATTGAAAAAGGTTCTATGTTCAACATAGAACCTTATAGTTATAAAGAGCTTACATGTAATAAATGCATTTTATATGAAAAAAGTGACTTCATCGTGATATAGGCTTTGATTTAATTTAATTTTATTCAAGTTTTGCACAAAACAGTCAAAATCTATTTTAAATAACAGAAAAAAATACCACAAATCACGTTGTTGCATTTATAGAAAACAACAATTCCTACTTTTGTTGAATTAGGTAAACAGAAAAAAGACATGCTAAGAACATTTAGTATTAAATCAATCGGATTTTTGCATGCTTTTTTGCCAGAAAGACAGTCGTCTTAAAACAATCATCTACGGTGTAAAATGTATGCCAAATAAAATTTAAAGTTTGTTTAATCTTTTAATTTTAATAAGTACATAAAATTAATGAAAAATCATTTCAATCTTAGCAGGTATCTACACTTAAATTTTCTTAAGAAGAAAATTCTTATTAAAATGAAGTTCACTTTGATTTTAAAAATGTTTAAACAAATTTTACTTATTTTTATTAGAAATCTTATTAATTTAAGAGGATTAGATTTTAGAGGAGTATCATCTTGATTCTAAGTTGCTTATTTGTCTCCATGTATAACGTAAGTAAATTTGCTTCAAGTTAAAAAAAAAAGTTTTATTCGATGAAAGTATTAATAGAAATAAACTAATATAATTGTAAAGATGAATAACGAAGAGTTCACTACGGTTAGTATAGTAAAATCTAGACGTTTTAAAAAAAAATACTCAATTTTCCAAATACCACTAAAAATTAGTTAATTTTTTGTTTTTAGGGTACTAAGGTGACTTCTTTTATTTAAAGTTAAGGAATCTAAGTGTTTCTTTAACTTTTGGTTTATTAATACGAACTATGAAATTCCCAACCTCGATTATGAAAAAAAAAGTTTTCAAAAAATCACTTCCAATTCTTGGCACACAAAAAACATTATTTTAATTTAATTATGGTGTAAGAATATCTAGGTTATGAATTATTGCAAAAGTTAAGGTTGGATAGTACATATTTTGGTTTAAAGAGTACAGAACGAGATACAAAAATTCCTTGCTGTTAAGCAAAAGCCCGTCCGCTAACTTGAAAGTCGATAGTTGATAGTCAAAAACGACGAATTATTGAGCAAAATCGTCGTTTTTGACTGTCATTTATTGACTATTAAGTTAGCCGACTAGATCCCTGTTGTTCAATACCAGCAAAAACATCAAAAGATCTTTTATTTTTACTTTAGTTAGAAAAAAGATCATTTCCATAAGATTTCATTTTGAAAAATTTGAGTAAAAAAGTTCTATGTAACTTAAATTAATGTTTTTTTTTATTTGAAAAAATCAGTAAAAAGGTTCTATGTTGCAATTTGAATAGCATAGAACCTTATTATATTAATACATGTATGTGAAATCATGAAAGTTGTATGTCTTTTTTACCTGTGCCGTCGCCATTAATTTTTTTCTATTTTTTTTTTAATTTTACGAAAATTTTGGTGTATAAAACTCATTTTTTGTATTTTGTATGAAATACACCCTTATAATTCTCTTTGATTGTTTGTTTTTCTTTTTTTACTTGTTATAAGCTGATAGATGTATTACGAAGATGCAGTTAATGTTGCATACTTTCAGGATATATTATCAATTTATTTGTTGAAAGCTTTATATCCGCTCTCTTATTTTTTATTTTATTATAACTTTTTTTTTCTATTTTTTTGCTTTGACGTTTTGCTTTCAGGCTTTAATTGAGATTTGTTCTTTTTTTTTTACATAAAAACTTAAATGTTTAGGTTATAAATACCTGAAGTTTAAATGTTTTTATTCTCGGTTTTGGGCACCGTTCTTATGCTTCAAATAAACCACTTCTCAACTGATTTCACAATTTCCTTATATTTAATTTTTCGAATTTTTCACCGCTCACAAACTTTGTCAACCACTACCAAACAGACCAGCGTTGCCAATCCGTTCCTCAAGATATTTCTTAAGTTGAAAATTAATCAACGTTTCCATGACCTTGGAAAGAAGGGACGTAAGTGCGATCGGAAGGTAGTTTGAGGGTGAGGAAGATTTGCCTTTTTTAAGGACGGGCTGGACAAATGCTGTTTTCCATCCACTCGGGAAGAAACCAGTAGAATAGGACTGATGGAAAAGCTTACGCAGTGGTTTTGCCAGCGTGGAAGAACACCTCTTCAGAACGATGTGGGGGGGGGGGGGGATACCATCCGGGCCAGCGGATTTGTGTATTTCAAGATCCTTAAGAACTCTTGCTACTGTACGAGTGCGAAAGAAGATTCCTCCCATGAATCCGTTTACGCGCTCAAGTACTGGCGGAGTCATGACACTATCAGACAGTGTTGAGTTGGCAGCGAACTGCCTTGCAAAAAGGTTAGCTTTGTCGACAGAGCTAACAAAAGGAGTGTCATTGAAGACGAACGTTGGAACCGACGACGAAGTAGTATTGCGTATATTTTTTAAAAATGACCAAAAAATTTTACTACCTTTGGGACATTGTAGTATTTTTTGCCGTAATTCTTGATCATGTAAAAATTTGGTTCGTCAAATATGGGCGTTGCTGGCCTTTCTAGCTTGTTTGAACTTTTTTCGGTTTTCCTCAGTGGGGTTGGCTTTGTAACATCGAAAGCTTACCTCTTTAACTCTGATAACCTCTTTACAGCTCGAATCAAACCATGCATTCTCTTTTGGTTTGATAGTTTTAACCCTGTTCTCATTCCGGAGAGAATTATATTAGTGATCATATCTGTACAGGAATCAACGTCACTATCGAGGAAGCATAGCATAAAGAAATCGTTGAGACCCTCCCAGTTGGCTTTCTCGTATTGCCAGACTGTTCTCATTGGTGCTTTTTCTTTAACTGGGTTTATTTGGCACGAGAAATTTGCAGATATGACACAATGGTCTGATGTGCCTAGAGGCGATAATACACTTACAGTGTATTTATCAGGGTCAGAGGTAAGAAACAAGTCTAGAGTGTTTTCAGCTCGACCATTAACGTCCGATATTCGAGTCGGCTCGTCGACAAGCTGAGTTAAATGGTTTAACTCAGCAAAGATCTCGGTATACCTGCCTTCGGGTGTTGTCTGGCCAGAATAGCGAAGCCACGAAGAATTGTGTAGATTGAAATCGCCCGTAATAACGTATTTCAGTGCGAGGATAAAGGGAAACAATCCTTTGAATGGAGTCGGACAGAGCATCAAGTTCGTTAGAAGTAAAATTACTGTCCAGATTGGGGGCTTCTATAAATAAAACACGTATGAATGATGTGCTTATTTACCGTAAATTTAAACCACATGAAATTAAAACTTGTGTTTATAGATGGACCGTATTGTGGTTGGAGTTGGTATGCGTCATCGTTTCTAATATAAACGGCGAGACCATGGTGGGAAAAGAATAACGGCACCAAGTACCCAAATAGGTTAGATTCAGAATAATCCGTATTTTCACCTATTTGTGTTTCGCTCAGTGCCAAAAAAGCTGTTCTGTATTGTACAGTATAAATGTACACGTCACAGAAATTAGATCTTAGCCCACGAACGTTGGCATAATCGACCCTGAATTTATAAACCATTTCAAAACTCAAAAACTATCTAAATCGCATCGCTGATCGAGACTGAAGCGCTGTGCTGCGGTACTGAAAGTGGTATAGTAGCATTTTACTGCTCTCGACAGCTTCGTACTACTGTCTCCTCCTTCAATTTCCAAGTAGTTTTTTTTTTTTCAAAGTTCTTGTATGCCAAACATTTTAAAAAAACAGCAAGGTGTTGAGTTATCCTTAAAAAACAGTTTATTTCGTTTGAACTTTGTCTGAGCGTCTTTGTTAGCGAATTGAAATCAACTTTTCGATTTCACGTGAAATGAAATATCATATATTCTTCATTTCGATTGATTTCGAAAAATTAGAAATTGCTTCGAACTGTCAAAACTGATCGTCAATTTATATTTTGTTTTTAAAGTGAAATTACTGCTCCTTTAAGCATGGATGCAATTTTATTGGCAATTTAATGGAAAAAAAAGCAGAATTTAAAAGAAAAAAAAAAAATGACGAAACATTTTTCAAGACAAATCAAATATGAAAGTGAAATGCAGAACATGGGCGATTTTATTGCAAATTTTAAAATAAAATTGATTTAGGTTAAGTGTAATGCGAATGAGGTTGCAAACACAGAAGCAGAGCGCAATTCCCGCAATTCCTGCAAACACAGAGGCAGTGATGAGATATGATATTTCATGCCTCATGTGTATTATGTAATTTGTATTAAAGAATATTTTGTCCAAAAATTGCAGATTCATTGAAAAAGGCACCAATTTCACGAACAGAAACAAAGTGAATTGAATTCCATCAGAAAATCTAAATGAGTGAAGAAATACAAAATACCTAATTTCTCTTTCGGCAAATGAATACCCAAAATGCAGAACGTGATAGTTTCAAAAACTAATTTTCAATGAATTCTTTTTGGGGAAACCTACACTATCTCCAAAAAAAAATCTCAATCGGATAAAATCTCCAGAAAATTTTTGACCCCATGGACAAAATCTCCATGGGGAAAGGCATCCAATGGACAAAATCTCCAATAAATAATTTTTTCTCCCATTTTCTCCAAATCCCCAAAAATCTCCAATAAGCAAAAACAAAAACGTTATTGAATGATAAAAAGCACTGTAAGTTAAAGTTAAATCAGAACTAAACACGACAATTTTAAAATCATAAAGGTTCCTTTTTTAAAATGGAACAGAAAAAATAAATTATGTAAACAACCGTGACTGAAACCTTCGTTTTTTTACCTACCATTCGTGTGCCTTAACAATGATTCTTATATACTGGAAGGATACAGCAAGTAGAACTAAGCATAATCTTTTGAGGCAAGTTATCACAGCTTACAATTAAATATGAGTAAAAATATGTCTTTGCAAAATGAAGATGCGCAAGTTGTGTATCAAGCAATCAAATCGCGCGCGCGATTACAATTAAATATGAGTAAAAATATGTCTTTGCAAAATGAAGATGCGCAAGTTGTGTATCAAGCAATCAAATCGCGCGCGCGATTTGATTGCTTGATACACAACTTGCTCATCTGAAATTTTGGGATTTTCGCTCGGAGATTTTTTTTTTTGGAGATTTTTTCCTGGAGATTTTGTCTATACCCAGGTCTGTCTTGGGGATTTTGGCTTTGGGGATTTTCTCTTTGGGATTATGGGTTTTGGTCATTCATCACCAACCCTTCTTTTTGATGTTTAATCCGAAATATATATTTTGTTCGTAACATGTATGTTGCTTCTTTAATCCAAATCAGAAGCGCCAACTTGAATTTGCTTAAATAATCCATTACATAGTTATGTTGACCACTAAGATTTTGAGATATCAAAAATTTCAATTTCCAATATCTTTGAGAAAAATATTCTTCGCAAAGTTCATGAATTACACGTACACACTCTTATCCAGATCCACTTGACTTCCAAAGTTTAGCCTGTTCCAGGGTCTCGTTGATCATTAATTGCATATGACGTTTAACACTTGTATTGCTCCTTGATGGTGGTACAATTGTAGTTAGAAATTGAATGAGCTATAATAAATTGATTAGTAAGATGAATATGAATTCTAGGTCTGAGTTTTTACATGTACCTTGTTGACAATTTACTCCTGGGGGCCAATTCTGGTTCTATGAATAAGTGAATCGAAAAGCTTTTCACTTGTTCATTTATAAATTTGATTCTCGTTCTGTGAAAAAATGAAAACAAACATCAAAAATATTCATATGATTATTTTTCTTTCACTAAATTATTCGATTGTGAATGTTTGAAATCGAAACTTTTAAACATTTTAAATGGATAATTTTTTGAAAAAAAATAAAGGAAAGAGCGTCACGCAAGCCCAAAAAGATTTTTTAATAAGTTTTTTGGAACAAAATGTGGAAATTGCACACGACAAGTAAGAAAATTATTTTAAAAAATGATATCGCGTTTTAATGATTTTCATAGATTTGTTTCGGTAGATGGAGCTCGTCAAAGGGACAATACCTGGAAATCATTGGCAAATGATCTCAATGCTTTGGGGGGAGCTAACAAAACCTATGAACAGTGGAGGAAGACTTGGGGCGACTTAAAGTAAGTAACTGAGCTGGTTTTGTGGTCATTTGAATGAATTTTACATTTTTTGTGTAGAAGAAACAGCAAGAAAAAATATGCAGATATTAAAGAAGCCCAAAACCGCAGTGGGATCAACGGAATCACCAAAATCAAAGAGCTCAGTGACTTAGAGCAACGGGTAATTGCTATAATGACAGACAAAAATGTTGAAGGGGATGAACCTGTTTTAGAAATAGGCATTGAAACGGAGGACTTCGTAAGAACATTACATTGTTCAGTTCAAAAACTTTTAAAATGTTAATATATGAATTTTGTTTTCAAATAATAGGTAAGGTCTACATTGCAAAATTTACTTGATGAAGAACAAAATGAAAATGTAGGACCATCGACTTCTACCGGCAACCATCAAGAAGAGCAGGCAATTGCAGGTGTTTCGGAAACAGTAACTTCAAGGCCATCAGTAACTGCGGTAACAAACAGGCAAAAGCGGAAGCGAGAATCGTTACCTTTATCAAATGATAAACTCCTAAAAATTGAAGAAAAAAATTTAGATATAAAAGAAAAACGGTTGAAACTAGAGGAAAGGAAGATTATAGCCTTAGAAAACCTCCAAAACACTTTGGCTAATTTGTTAAATGCAATAAAAGATAAATTTTTTGTTTGAATTTGAAATTTTTATTTTTATTTTTTTTAATTTTTACCTAGTGAAATTATTTCGTACAATTTGCTGTCGAATATTTCGTGCTTCGGCTAAAACATTGCGCACATTAAAATTTCCCCTTATAGCTATTTCCCTTTCATCTTGAGATTCAGCTTCAATTATAAGGTCTTCATTCAGGGGAATTCTTGCTTTTATTAACATGTTATGTAAAACAATACATGCGTTAATAATGACGCCTGCTTTTCCAGGAGCGTAATATAACACCCTTCCCGCTGCCAAGCAGCGGAATCTGCTTTTTAAAATACCTATACACCTTTCGACAATACTCCTTGTTATTTTGTGTGCCTTGTTGAACGCCTCTTCACCATTTGAATTAGATTCAAGGATCGGTGTCATCAACCACGGCTGCAAAGGATACCCACTGTCCCCTAGCAAATAAAAGTTCCTTTCACCTGAAGAATATAACCTTTCCAAGGTGGTTTTTGTTTTTGAACATCTCCAAATATAGGAATCGTGAGAAGTTCCACCAAATCGAGCATTAGCACTAAAAATCAAATGATCTGCACCACATATGATTTGGACATTTTTCGAATGTCCACCTTTTCTGCAGTAATAAACGTGTTCTATTTCTTTTCTTGGTGCTGCAATTTTGATGTGTGTACCGTCGATTAACCCTATAACACCCGGGAAACCTGCTATGTCAAAAAACTTCCTTTTTATCTCCAAAAATTGCGCAGCTCTTGGGAATTTTACGTGTCGGTTTGCAATGCAATTTAATGCAATTGCAACCTCTGTAATGCATCTAGAAACTGATGTTTGAGATAATGAAGATAAGTAATCCTGACCAACAGCTCGCTGGAAGGATCCTTGAGCAAAAAAACGCAATGCACATAGCACTTTAGTGTGCGCTGGAAGTGCATGTATCCTTGATGATGATTCAAGAAATGGGATTATTTCATCTATTAGAACTCTGCATAAATGTTTTGGAAAGCGGTATAGTTGTATGAAATGTTCCTCCGTTATCATCTCGAAAGGATTTTCGTTGTCTCTTAAATTTCTTCTGATTATTCTCATGTTATTTCTAAAAGAGAGTAAATCTATTTATATGATAATATAGCACATATTTATGTATCGAACCTTTGCGTATTCCTCCGATTTGTTTGAATTAGAAGTCTTATATAAATTGAAGGCATTTTAATAAATGTTAAGAAATAACAACCAAATTGAAACAAGAATTTAAAAATATTATTTTTCGTTTTGACATTTGAAACAGTTCAAAATCACAATCCCAGTAGAAAAAAATATTCACCAATGTGAAAGTTTTTGAATTCAACACGATGTTTTCATTCGCAGGACGAGAATCGCTTTTTCATTTCAAATGAATCGAAAAAGTGAAAAGAATGTGTGAAAGCGAAAATGAAAGTTTTTTTTTCGATTCACGTGTTCACAGAACCAGAATTGGCCCCCTGATAAGCATGTTTTCGTCGCAGTGAATTTCACACCAAAGTACTTCGTTTCTAATTTCATATCAGAAAATATAGGATCCAACAAATCCTGACGACTTCACATTGCCTTGACATCATTCAATAGCTTCCTGTTGGCCTTGTTGGCAATTTTTCGTTACTCCACGTTTTTGAATTTTGAGAATTCTTTAGTATAATTGATTTTATTTTCACAAATCTTTTTCACCTTTTATATAAAAGAATTTACCGTGAAAACTCGAAAAAACTTAAATTTTGCAACCAAAGTAAAAATCAGAAAATGAGAACTGTCAGCCGTCGATTTTGTTTTTTTTTTTTAGGTACAACCGCCATCTTTTTTTCGCCATCCACAACTCACACGTATTCATGGATAGGAAAAAATAGTAAAATAAGGGAGTTCTCTTCTATTCACCTCAAATGAAATTTGCGGGTGTTTTACTCGTACCCCCGACTCGGTTCTCTAGGTATTCCTTCCTCTATGATTTTATAGCTCCTCCTCTAACCTAATTCCTTTCAGGAAATTAAGTATTTGGGGTATTTTCATAGAGTGAAATTTTTCCTCTTCGACCTAGTAGTAGTGATAGTGACCAAAGAACAAAATGAGTATGTTCGAAAAATTTCAGTTTTTTAAAATGATCGTTCGTGCTCGATTGTTTTCTCTCTATACTCGTAAATCATACTACTCATAAACAAAAAAAGAACTCACAATTCAAACCATACAAATTGTTTGAACTCATGAGTATAATACTCGATCCTCAATACCCATGAACCAAATTACTCGTAAGCAGATCGACTGTTCATAGGCACTAGACCAGTGTTTTTCAAACTTTTTGAGTTCGGGACCCCCGTGAGAGGATAAATATTTTGACGACCTCCTTACACTATAATGTGTCATGTATTCAATGTACCCGTTCAAAACTCCAGATTTTTTCCCGTGTTTGATAATTTATTTTTTAAAGCTCTTCCTGCTAACACTAATGGCCAGTGTTTGTACCACATATTTTAAAAAAATACGAAATGGATTGGACAAACTGTTTTGCTTTTTGTGGCAATGATGGCAAAGCTTTGACTGGCAACAAAAAGGACTAATTACAAAATTTAAACTCAAAATGCCAAACACTTCATAAACACAATGCTTTCTTCATCGACAAGTTCTTGTATCGAAGACACTGCATGCAGAATTAAATGCATCCTTAATAAGAGCCATAGAAGAGAGAAAAACATTATAACTGCAAAAGACAAAATCAGAGGATTTCTCGGAAAACATCGGTTATGGTCCGTGCCTCTACAAGCAAACAAATTCTTTACCCTGCGAATCAATTTTTGTTAGCTACCATATTCCTCTCAAAATACAGAGTTTATTAAATTTGAAAATGAAACAAGTTAATTTCAAGACTCTGAAAGATAAAATGGAACTGAGATGGAATTTAAATCCTTTTTTGAATAATTCGAACTTGCTAATCTATTGTCTGTAAAACTGAAAAAAATCCTTTTAGATTTAGCTGCAGGTGGCATGCTAAGAATGGATAGTATTCTGGGCTGGCAAACGAAGCTTTGCGGTGGTTAGTACCCTTCGATTAATTCGTTTAAGTATCAAAGATCAATCCAAAATTTCAACATTATTTATTAAAAACACATACAAACACATTCGTCGCACTGAGAAGTTTTTTTTGTCTTTTGTTTTTATTTAGCATTATTTATTTTTTTGTATCAATATTTGGCTTGCGGCCGCGACCCCCTTAGGAACTTTACGTGACCCCCCAGGGGGTTGCGACCCACACTTTGAAAAACACTTAACTAGACTATACTCGAAATGATCGAACGTGATCGAAACAACATCAACAGTTTGAACAATGAAAACAACCACTTCCAAGTTTTACGCCTTATATGTACCTTACCTTGAATATTTTTTTTATTTATGTTTTGAGGGTTGGCTGCTTGAGGGACTTTTATTTTTAATAACATTTTCTCCTATTCCGCAATACGTTTCGGGTCCCATTAAAGGGGACTTGCACCCATTTTTGCTAAAGAGTCCGACTCCTCGTTCCCTTGGACACCAACGTGCCCAGGTATTTTGCAAAGTTCGTTAAGTTTACCTATACACTCCAATACTAGCTTGGAGTTAATTTCGTAGGATTTAAGTGCTTTTAGGGCAGGCTTGACTATCAGACATAATGGCAATGTTTTTGTTCCGGTGATTTAATTCGAGGTTTATTTCTGCACATTTTACAATGTCATTTACCTCGGCTTACATCATGCTCCGTAACTCCATTCAACACTTCAACAACACACAGTTCCAGAAGAGACTGCAGTCAATAAAGCCCGGACCTGATGCCTTAAAGAATATCAACCGAATTGTCAGCAGTCACCAATGCCGGAAGTTATTATTACCAACAATGGAGAAGCAACAACATTTCAGGAAAAAGCAGTAGCATTTGCAGCCCACTTTGAAGGTAGGATAGGTTAGGTTAGGTTTTATGGGCTGACAGTTGAATTTGTTACCGTCACACTTGGATGAATTTAGATTCCTTGTGATACCCTGAAGTATTGTAACTTCATGAAAAAGTGTTAACCTATGAATGCTATGGTTGTTCGAGCCATTTGGAGAACTTGACAAAGTTCAGTAGGCTATTGCCTGAGAGTTTCGATAGTTCTTCTAATTCATTAAAAAAGTAGTTTCCTAAGAATTTTTTCCTAGTGCGACAGAGTGCTGGGCAGTAACAGAGGAAGTGAACAGTGTTTTCCTGTTCGTCCTCATTGCCGCAGTCTCTGCATAGATCATCCGTACTAAGCCCTATTTTCTTTTTGTGGTATCCTAGTAGGTTATGTCCCGTTAAGACGCCAATTAGGGATCTTAAGGAAGGTTTACTAAGTAGTAAGATCTTATTTGATTTTTTCTCGTCGAAATTCGGCCATAGTTTCCTGGTGTGACCGCAGGTATCTAGGAGGTTCCATCTTTCATTGGTTTTTTGTAAAATATTGTTGACGATATTTCGTTTTATTTCACATTGTGGGATTCTGATGTTATGGTCTATGAGAGAGGGATCAAGAACTGAGACTTCCCTTGCAAGCTCATCCGCTTTTTCGTTGCCGAACACATCACTGTGGCCGGGAACCCAGCAGAGTCTTACATTATGCTGCATACCAAGAACCCTAAGCTCTTCGCGACAGCAAGAAACAAGCTTTGACTTGATTAAGGTGGCAGAAATCGCTTTTATTGTCGCTTGGCTAATGAAAAAGGTGATGTCAGCAGGTAATATCCCCATCATATATATTTGTTTAGCAGCATTTTCCACTGCCAATATCTCGGCTTGGAAGACACTGCTGTATTTGGGGAGTCTGAAAGAACTGGCAAGGTTGAGGTTTTCTGAGTAGAAACCTACACCAACCCCAGTGTTCATTTTCGAGCCATCAGTAAAAATGGCGATAGTCGACTCATTTGAGAAAGGTACACTGTTTTCCCAATCTTGTCTTTTAGGGAAACTGACATTAAAAGACTTGTTGAAGTCTAAGTAAGGGGTCATGTAATCTGTACTTACGTTGTTGCCAACGTAGTTAGAAAGGATCGTAGTATGGCCGTTTTGACTAGTATTCCAAATGTTGGTTTGACTGAGTCGTAGGCAGTGCCGGTTTAAGCACTACCGGCGCCCCTGGGCAAGATTGCAAGTGGCGCCTCTAAAAAAAAATTCATCTAAAAACAATTTTTTAAAATCACGAAAAAAAGCAATAGCAGATTATGTCTTACCTCTCATATACTTGTTAATGCATTTATTAAAAATGTGCAGTGTATTAACTTAAAAAGGTTAACTTAAAAAAAAAAATTATTATTCATGTCATTTAGGCTCAATTGACAAGACTACCTTTATCTCTGACTTTTTTGTTTAAACACATTTAAAGATTAGGTACAGTTGGTTTTATTTGAACAATATTTTTTCAAAAACTTTTTCAACTAGGTACATTAATGTCGTTTTCGATTGGAATCACTCAATGATTCACTCATTCTGAAATCCAATAAAAAACTTTGAATCGCTTCCACCCAATTCTAAAAATTAATATCTGTATTGGTGAAAAATCAAATATTTTGTTTTTGTTTTTTCACTAGGAGAATAAAAAACTTGCAGCACGCTTCTTAATGATTCCAGGCGCTTCCGGACTGCCAATTGAAAACAACATACCTTTATAAGTATAAGGTTTGTTCGTTGTGAGCTCTAGGGCACTCTGGGTCGCTCCGAATTCGTTGCAATCGTTTTTTGTAGCTCCTTTTTCAACCAGAGTTATTTCCTCTGTGTTCGATGTTCGCTGATGAAACTAAAGCTCTGAGGTGTTCGATGTAAAATGAAAACCCGAGAAACTCTGATTTTTTTCACAGTTAATTGAAATGACTTAGAGTGCCCTGGAGGGGGGATAGGGTTTTCTGGATTATGGGCTTTCTGGATTTTTAATTTCGGGATTCTGTCCGTCTCCCTTCTCTTTCCTTATTCATTATTATAGGGGCACCTTTGCAAAAATTAAATTGGTAGGAGGAATATTAGGATTGCTTTAGTCTTTCAAAAGAAATTGGGGCGCCTTGTTCTTCAAAGATGAACGAAGATTTTGGACACCATTGTCCTTCCGGAAGCCAAATAAATTAACCCAAAATTTGGGGGGCGCCTTCATTCTTCAAAAAGTTTAGGACAAACAATACGAGCGCCGTTGAAAATGTAAAATAGAAACAAATTGGGGCGCCTTTGTGAACGTAAAAAAAAATAAAACATCGATTGGAAGACTTCGTTATTTATATAACTTTTGTAAAAGTTCGGGGCGCCTGCGGCGCCCCTCAATTCTTGCGCCCCAGGGCGACGGCCCAGGCTGCCCCCCCCCTAAAACCGGCTCTGGTCGTAGGGCACTGTTTGCTGCTAATTTTTGTACAAATAGATCTAAGGGAGCGAGATTAAGGATTGCTTCCAAACCTGCGGGTGGAGTGGACCTCATCACCCCCGTAGTGCTAATGCATGCTGTTCTTTGTACTTTGGTTAGGGTCTTCAAGTTCGTGGATTTCTCCAGAGCTTGCCACCAGACTTAGCTGCGATAAGTCAAAATGGATCTGACAATAGCGGTATACATCCACATGATTATTTTAGGATTTGGTCCCCAGTTTCTGCTAAGAATTCTATTACATGAGTAAAGTGCAAACGTGGCTTTCTTATATCATTCTTAAATGTTTTGTTAAAGTGTTCTAACTGTAAAGAAAGCAAAGCGACCGACTTCATTGAATGTTTGATCAAGACCAATCTTGTCGTGTCATTTTGGTGACCGCAAGCCCAAACATTCGCAGTGGATAATCGTCGGCACGTTAAAAGAGTCAGCACAATTCAACTATTGTATGATTGCACTTTGATTGACCCAAAACAATATCCGTAATATGATATCGAATTGGCAATCAAAGAGTACAACACAATTGAAGTGTGCTGAGTTCAACGCACGACGATTTCCTCTGGTAGGTATAGGAGGAGATACAACATCCCTCCCCACCCGGAGAAAGAACTCACGATCAACCCGATGACAATCGACAAGATTAAACTATTTTTATTGAACAATTTCTTAAAAATACTTAACAAATATAGTTTTATATTCTAAGAATTACTTTGTTTGTTTTTTATTACATTACAATTTTTTCATTATTATTTTTTTTTTTATTTAGGAACGTTATTATATTTTTATTTAAGAACATTATTATTAACAGCATTATATTTACAAATAGGTTCAATTTTGTTTTTGTTTTTAATTCATTCTAATATATTGTATTATAATTTTTCTTTTATATATATAAATAACCCTTTTTTTTTTATGTAAGCAATATATTTTTCTGAGTTAATGGACAGTATGTTTTTATTTATATTTTTGGGTATATAGAACAAAACGTTATATTTGTATAAAAGTGTAATTAACAGTTTTAAGATTTTTATCTTTTTATTTGATCTCATTTTTACAATTCTTTATTTAATTGTTATTTATTAATTATTTTGTTTTCTCTTTTTCTTACTACATTATACATTACAAATAAGTTTTTTAAACTCGGGCAAACGTTACTCCTCGTATCGATTTCCTCGTTGCAGCTGTACGATCTGGCAGGGCATCCATCTCGACCGCATCTATCTTGACGGCATGGGATATTTCTGGGACAACGTTTGTTACATTTGTTGTTATATGGCTCGGTATGTTGGCGGTGTTTTCAGACGAACTTCTTGAGAGGTACCATTTAAACAATACGAGTGCTAATATGAGAACACCGATGGACAAAAGAGAATATCGATGGGCGTCGACTTCCAATCGCTGACTGTTTACACGCTTTCCGTTTTCGACCTGATTTGCTTCCTCTTGTAGGTCTTCTAACGACTTCTTCCCCTCCTTCAAACTCGCAATCATATCGCTATGACTACCTAAGGATAGTGGTAATGGTTTCGAAAAGGTCCTCACTGTAAGATTGGAATATCTTTCCCTTAGTAGTTCAATAAGATCCGAATGGTTCACTCTCGGTTGATGGATCTTAAGCTTTGAACTCCAAACCTGCTCGTATGGTATACGCAATTCCTTCGTATTTATTTCGCAAGGATGTAGAATGTGCAGAATTCCGAATCCTTTGAGCTCTGGAGCGTACAGTTCCCCATCGCAATTAAAATTGAGAGCAATCGATTCTCTTACATTGAAAAGCCATTGGTTCTTCGTTGACATCTTCGTGATTACCCCCTTTGTAGTTGGTGAAACGACGTAGTTGCAGTTCGTTTTTGAGGTAGCAGAATGTTGCAACAGCTCTACTAGGCATTCGGAGCTTCCACTGGTATGTATAGGTTTTTGGTGTTGACATACCTTTATCGTTATTGACGAATTGAACGGGCTCTGGTACATTGCATGAACTCTGTACGCGACATGGTGACAAATAAGGTATGATCGTCTGCTTCTGCGATGTATTCAGTCTTAACGTCCAAAACCAAGTCCCAATGGTTGTCGAGTTTTGTTCGCACTGGGTATACCTTGAACAAGGAAAACATGGTGGCTTCAGGTAGCGGAACAGTAATCTTTAAAACGATTGAGTCTCCTTGTGGATAGGCCAACAGCCGAACAACTTGGAACAACGCGGCTGGATTAAGAATCATTCTTTCATACTTAGAATTCTTCAGCACTGATGATATATTGTTTGCATCCAAAATAAAAGGATGAAGCTTATTTTGGTACAAATCGTTAAAAATTGATAGCTCAGTTGTTTGGCGACTTTGGACTTCAAGTAGTTTAGAAGTAACTAATGAGATCATTTCGTTAATCTCCACTTTCAATTTCGTCGCAGCTAACTCTTTGATTGTAGCCGTCGCGAAATTTTCCATATCCGTGGTGAAGTTTTCGAAACTATTCCCAATTTTTTTCACCTCTTCTGCTAGTGTTTTAATAGGTTTACTGAGCCTATCAAAATTGGAATTTGCCACCGTTATCTGTTTCTTAATCAAATTTAGCGTTTCATTTTCGTTGGTATCCAAGTTGCTTAGATGGTCATAAATCTTATCGGAATCCTCCTTGTCCATAGTTCCAAAAGCCCAATGGAAGAAATGTCCAATTGTTTCTATAGCTCTCTTATTTCTTTGGTGAGAGACCATATGTTTTAGTCGCATGTTGTTTTGCCGAAGGTTGTAAATGATAGCTTCCAACTCGTTCGTTCTCATGTTGCAATTTATTTTAAATTTTGATTGTAAAGGAACGCACAGCTTTTTGATCTTCGCGTCACACTTGTTTACAAAATCGAGAACCTCAGAAAAATCCATGGGTTTTATTTTCGTGAATATGGTCCATTTGTTGTTAAAAAAGACAGCATTCCCAATGCCTTCAAATAGTGCCGGAGTTAAAGTAATGTTTTCTATTTGATAAGGAGCTGATGTTGTTGTTGTGTGGGATGTTGAGACGTTCGGTATGTTTGCCACGAGAAAGATTAGTTTATACATTAAAGCAACATTTAAAAGTGTTTGTTTAATATTAAGTATTGAATACATTTTTCTTCTATCACTTTTTTTTTTTGTTTAACAGGAATAGTCTAACTACCGGCTGCGCCAATGTTAAAGTGTTCTAACTGTAAAGAAAGCAAAGCGACCGACTTCATTGAATGTTTGATCAAGACCAATCTTGTCGTGTCATTTTGGTGACCGCAAGCCCAAACATTCGCAGTGGATAATCGTCGGCACGTTAAAAGAGTCAGCACAATTCAACTATTGTATGATTGCACTTTGATTGACCCAAAACAATATCCGTAATATGATATCGAATTGGCAATCAAAGAGTACAACACAATTGAAGTGTGCTGAGTTCAACGCACGACGATTTCCTCTGGTAGGTATAGGAGGAGATACAACAGTTTGGACCCCAGTTAAGTTTCTTATCCAAGATCATTCCGAGATATTTCTCTTTATCCGAAATCTTAAGTGGGGTGCCATCAATTTTTGGCACTACAAAACGAGGAATTTTTCTTCGGTTTGTGAAAAGGACCAGTTCTGTTTTAAGGGGGTTTACTTTAAGACCGCATCTCCTGTTCCAGTTACTGACCTTGGATAATGCGCTTTGTAATTGTTCGCTTACAGTGGTTAGGTATTTACCTGTCACTAGAAGAGCTAGATCGTCTGCGTAGGCTATAACCCTGACACCGCTGTTATTCAGTTTGATGAGAATCTCATTCATCACCAAAATCCAAAGAAGAGGTGATAGAATACCACCTTGTGGGGTTCCTGTAAATACGTACATTTTTATATGTGACCCACCTAATTCACTATTGATTTGTCTGTTTTTCAACATGCACACGATCCATTTTATGACCGTGTCTTCTATTTTAAGATCAGTGAATGCTTTTTCAATTGCACTATTATGAACATTATTGAATGCTCCTTCTATGTCTAGAAATGCTGCGAGGGTATATTCTTTAACCACAAGTGACTTTTCTATTGTTCTGACTGCAAAGTGTAAAGCTGTCTCTACACTTCTACCTTTTGTGTATGCATGCTGAAAGGGTGATATAGCATCCGGTCTTAAATAAATGCGGATATGTATATCGATTAATCTTTCAAGTGTTTTGAGTGTAAAAGAAGTTAGACTGATAGGTGTGAAGACTTTGGGTTCTGTGTAACCAGCTTTTGGTATAAAGACAACTTTGACTTCACGCCATGTTTAAGGGACATATCCCAATTGTAGGCTATTTTGGAATATTGTGATCAGGTATGGAATAATGAATTCACTACTTTTTTGCAGCATCAAGGGGAAGACGTCGTCTAGGCCTGGAGATTTATAAGGAGAGAAGGAGTTGATGGCCCAGATCAATGTTTCTTTCGTAATAATTTCTCTGGGAATTTCACATATTGAGTGCAAAGAGTTTGTAGAATCATTTTCGAATTCAGAATTACAACCTGGGAAGTGGGCTTGCACCAGGAGTTTTAGACTGTCTTAACAGGATTCAGCCCATCGATTATTTATCAGGCCCTTTTAGGGACCCTATAGAAGTATTCGTCTTGGAGAGTATTTTCCTTAGTCTCGCCGAATGGTTTGTACATTCGATAGTACTACAGAAGTTTCTCCAAGAGCTTCGTTTGTCTCGTTGAGTTTCTGTCTTGAACTTTCTCTGACTGGTTTTGTAATGTCGTTTTCTATTGACGAATCTCAGAATGAGAATTGTGAATCTGACAGCTGAAAGGGGGGGTAAAGAGGGGAAATAGTGGTAAAATCTCAGATTTCATGATCTATTTGCGTCCTGAGATTCAAAAAAATGACAAAAAAATGAATCTGAGATTCAAGAATCTGATTCTGGATTTTTATCAAGATTCACGCATACAAACACACGCACTTTCACACACACTCCTCTGTTTGACATTTGTCTGAACCTTTGTTGTTGTTTTATTTTTTTTATACGCACAGATTTCGCACACAATTACAAAACTAGATTTCATATTCTATTTGCAGTGGAAAATCTGAGAATTTTACACAAAAATCTCAAAAGTCAATAGAAAACGACATAAGATTCCCAGTCACTTTCTGCTCTTGTGCGTTTAGCGAGGTTGAAAAGTTTTTTTGTTTCTTTTCTTATGTTGGTGAGCTCAACAGTCCACCAGGGTGGTTTGTTGTTTTTCTTTGCCGCGGTAATGAGAGGACAGCTTTTGTCCAATGCATCGCGTAGAATTCTTGTGAATTCCTCTGTCAATTGATCTAGACCATTTGTGTTTAGGTTATTGTCAATGTTTAAGTGACTAATGTTCTTTACTATTTCCCTATTGAAGACATGCCAATCGGTACGCCTATTATTCCTAAAGGGCTTATTGTACCGGGCACCACCAGGGACATAGAATTCTATTAGGCGATGGTCGGAAAAAGAGATTTCATCTAAAACCATCCATTTTTCTATATGGCAAGTATCTGAATTACTCGTCAAGGTAATATCAAGAACCTCTTCCCGTGTTTTTGTAACAAAGGTAGGGGTGTTGCCTCTATTAGCTCAATAATATATTCAAAAAGGGACTCGCCCCTGGTATTCGTATCAGTTCTTCCCCATTGCACATGGTGTGAGTTAGAATCACAACCTAAAATAATATCAAATTTATTCTTACTTGCAAAAGATACCAACGCGTTGCAACGTTTTAGTGATATCTGCTGGTGGACCTTCTGTACTGTCACACGGCATGTAAGTGGACGAGAGGATGAGCATTGGGAGCCCATCGCGCTCCAATTTTACCGTAGTCTGGTCAATGTTGCTATAAGTAGTTAGAAGAAAAAGATTAAACTGTTTCTTAGCTACTATGCATGTTCTAGGGTTACTATTTTGGCTGTCAAGATTTGACTTGTACAGCAGAAGTTCCTTAGAATGTAGACCCTTGATATTCCCTCTTACATCCCAGGGTTCCTGTATCAGGGCTACGTCGTATTGTCTACTCTCCATGAGGTAGACAAGGTTTGCAGTTGCGGCTTTACTATTATAAAGATTGATTTGTAAGATTTTCAATTCCATTTATATAATAAAGTTTAAGTTCATCGCTTTACTAACCTGTTTTCTATCGTTGCGAATCAACCTAAGTTTGCACCTAGTGATACCAACGCGTACCTTGAAGTCAGCCTTCCTCAGGAGTGGTAAAGATTTGACTCAATCTCACCACCACTTCGGTGCCATCATTCGTTCTTTCACTCTTGACCACTTCCCACTCTTTGCTCAAGAGATCACTATTCAGAGATAGGATGTATCTCTCAAGCCGTTGACCAACAGCCTTCCAAGAGGTCTGTTGAGATCTTTTTTCTCCTTTACGTCGATGAGACGCAATTCGGCGCCTTGCCATGGAGCTGATGTTTTCTGTAAGAACTCCCGAAGCCATTCGAGAGTCACGTCGTTCTCACAGTTCATCACCCTTAAACCATGGACAGTCGTAAGGTTACCGAAAAGTGGAACTGTCCAGCTCTTGACGATAGCCTCATTGACTTCTTCCAGGATTCTTAGTTCAGGGAGATGCCATTCATCCTCAGTCAGCTTGCGTGTGGGCTTACAATAATCAGCTATAGCGACTTGGTGGCCTTTTGCGCTAGCCCGGGAGGTCTTAAATTTCTTCTTCGTCTTAGGCCGTGTGTGAATTGCGTTAAATAGTTAAAGCCGTGTAAAATTTTTGACACTATTGATCGTACCACTAGGTGCTACGATTGTTTTGGCTGATGAGATGTCCGCACGATCTGATCCACTTTGTTCTTTTTGAACGATTGCTCGTCTGTCAATACCGAATCCTTAGCAATCGACGTCGATGGATTTTCCCCTTCCCTTGTTTTGAAACATGGGGAGTAGGAGGTCCCATCTCGGTCTTCTTACTCGGACCTTTAGAAGAGGGGGGGTTTGGAGTAAGACTAGCTTTTCCCAAGCTCTCCCTATCCATAAAGGCACGAGCGTTGTGTAGCCTGATCCTTTCTTTATCGGACATCTGGCCCCAGTCCAGTTTGCCCAGCCTATGGATCGTCCTTTTGCAGTTGGAGATTCTGCTCCGTCTGGACGAGTTCGATAAGTTGGAGCTCGCAATTGAGGAGAACTCACTGACGTCATCTTCGACGTCAATCGCGCTAGCTTCATCTTCCATGTTGAGTTTCGCAAAAGGGTGGAGGAGATTATACTCTTCCTCTTCTGTTAGCTCATGTTTGCTTGAGTTGTTCATTTTAAATTCTACGCGCTGCTTATAATGTTTGGATGTATCTTGGAAGTAAAAAGAAAAGAAAACAAAAAAGGAAAAAAGAAAAAGAAAAAAGAAAATGATTTAGATACATAAGCAGGAAAATAATTAATAAAAAGTATATATGAAAAAATTTTGTCACTGGCGACTTCTCCTCTCGATATTGACACCGTGAGGCAAAGCCGAAGCCGACAGCCGTGACTTCCACCGCCCGTTTAGCGTATATCCCCGCTATGGTTTTGTTCATTTTTGTTAAATCTTCCATATTTCATAGTTTGCCCAAACCCTAGCTGGTAGTTGGGAAACTGCTCGAGAGCTTGAAACCGTGACTAGCCCGCTTGAGGTTCGAGTGTAAGCCCCCTCACCAACGTCAGAGTGGAGACCCGACGAGGGGGTAACTTCGAAGGTAACTTCACACTGAACCCTTCGACAGACCCAGTCTTCTTACAGAAAATGGAAGCATCCATCCAAAGGACCTTAGTACCTAACATCGATGTAGCAACATTCAGTAACATCAATTCCGCAAGTGATCCAGTTGACAGCCCAAACCTGAGTACCCCAAAAGATATTGCCGAAATAATTAGCCTATCCAAACCTAAGAAATCAGCCGGACCGGATGGCATTTCCAACTTCGTCATTAAGAGGCTCCCGCAGACAATATTAATCTTCTTAACCATTATCCTCAACAACTGCATCAACAACAGCTACTTCCCGCAGAAATTGAAAACTGCAAGAATCGTGGCAATTCCTAAGAAAGGTGCGAGGAACATTATATCTAATTACAGGCCAATTTCTCTTCTCAACAACCTAAGTAAGCTCTTGGAAGAGCTGACACTGAGGAAGCCCAAGAAGTTTTGCAGCGATTTCAACATTATTCCAGACATGCAGTTCGGCTTTCGGGAGAAGCACTCCACACTGCATCTGCTCATGAAGTTCCACCAAGACATCACCTCAGCTTTAAACAATTATCAAGTTACCGTCGCATGTTTTCTGGATGTCGAGTAAAGCATTTGAGTAGGATAGTAGAAGTAGTGTTGTTTATTCATCTTTCAGTTTTGTGTAATACAAATCTACAATTTTTTTAAGTTTTATGTACAATATTTGCTTAGTAAATGTAAATTATAATAAATATTTAAAAAATAATAAATCATTTGTTAATATTAAAAACAAAAATATATATTCAACAATGCCTTTTAAGTCGTCTGTCGCGATCAAATAACTTAGGCCGTGGGTGCACTGCGTTAAATAGTTAAATCCGTGTCAAATTTTTGACACTATTGAGGTGAACAAAATAATTTCAAAAAAAGAATTTATTGTTTAAAATTTTGTCTGCCTTTTTTCTGCCATGATACTCCTTTTTAATAAAAAAAAAAAAACAAAACAAAACCATCTGCAAACTAAATTTAGCTCAAATTTAACCGGGTCCCGGAGCCCAATAAATTTTTAACAGCTGAAAATTTTTTATTCACCTCAATAGTGTAAAAAAATTTACACGAATTTAACTATTTAACGCAATTCACACACGGCCTTAGTTAAAAATTGGTTTCTAAAACCCTGGGTTTAATATTTTATACAGCTCTTATTTCACTTTAATATTAGGTTAAATTTTTTTTTCTTTTTGTCCGTGGGTAGGTGTTGAAATCTTCAAAAGATTCTATGAGGACCGGAAAACGCGTGCTCATAGATATGTGGGACTCTTAACCACTAAAACCACCTCCTCCTCCCGATTGCAACTAAGTTCAGATGGAACTTATCTAGCAATTTATCTTTCTCGAAGTTAAGTTACGTGTTGTAGGTAACTTTCCGATGAAAGTTCCTACTGATGATATTTAAAAATAAATAAATAACATTTGTTTTAAATTAAATCATTTAAGTAATGGTTTAAATTTTGGTATCAAAAAAACATTTTATAGGAAGTTAAACAAATAAAATCTTTAAAACATTTAAATTTATATTAATCAATGCCGATATTTTGAGATAAAGGAATTAAATTAAAAAATTTCACTGTACCAAATCGGAAGGTTTAGTCCTTCGCAAACGTCGTACTAAGTTTGTCTCGTCGAGAATTTCTAGTATTGTTCTATTAGTATGTTCGACTAACCGTTTTCGATGTTTTTGGGCAAACGTTTTTATTTCTTCGCGAACCGTGGGGATTCCAAGATCCCTGTGAAGATCTTCGTTTCTTATATACCACGGCGCATTTACAAATGATCTTAATAATTTATTATTGTTTTCGATACTTAGTCTAGAATGTTGTCCTAGCAACCAGTACATTTCTCTCAATTTCATATTTAATTGATCACATTTATTTTTAACATGCGGTTTCCATTTTAATTTCGCGAGATCCCGAGATATTTTGCCTCATTTGCAAATGGGACTTCAGTAGTATTAATAAAAAACAGGTAGTCTATTTATTTTCGTATATGTAAAGTCCACGTGGACTGACTTAAATTCGTTAAGCGCTATTCGCCACGTTTTTGTCCATTCATTGACATTATTAAGGGCATTTTGCAATTTACTTGTCGACTCGTTGATTGTTTTGCCTACTGCAAGTATTGCGGTATCATCAGCAAAAGTAGCTACAATTGTGTTTTCTGTTTGAGGTATATCGCGTGTTAATAGTAAGTACAAAATGGGACCCAAAACACTACCTTGTGGCACCCCAGCCACTATTTCCCTAAAGTCTGAGTAATCATTTCCGTGTCTAACGCGGAAAATTCTGTTCTCTAGATATTCTCTAAGAATGGTAAAGAGCCCTTCAGGTAGGACTTGTCTTAAATTGAATTTGAGGCCCTCGTGCCATACTTTGTCAAAAGCTAGAGACACATCTAAAAAGACCGCTGAACAAATTTTCTTTTCTTCGAGAGCTCTCTCAATGACATCGGTGATTCTATGCACTTGATCTATCGTCGAGTGCTTGTTTCTAAAACCGAACTGGTGTTCAGGTATAAGCCTTTTTTCTTCTATTATTGGCTGAAGTCGCTGCAAAAATATTCTCTCAAAAACCTTCGATACTACTGGAAGCAGTGAAATGGGTCGGTATAATTTCTTTTCGCGTGATGGTTTGCAAGGTTTCAAGACCATTATTACTTCTGCAACTTTCCATTGATTTGGAATATATTCTAACCTTAAAGTGGAATTTATTATATAGAGGAGGTTTATTAAACCTTTCCGTGGGAGCATTTTAAGAATTTCCGCAGTAATTAAGTCGTATCCAGGTGCTTTTTTTGACTTTAGCTTCTTGATTTCTCTGTTTAATTCGGCGAGTGTAACATTTCTTGTGATTAAGCTTTCACTTGACGTTAAATTCATATTTATACTATCATTCAATGCTTGCCCATTGAACGGTTTGAATGTGTCCTCTAGGTAATCAGCGAAAACGTTTGCTTTCTCTTTGTCGCTTCTTGCCCATTCATTTTGGTCTTTCATAATCGGAGGTGCTGGAATCTTAGGTTTTTTCGTGGCTTTTATAGCTTTCCATAGAGAGTAGTTAGATTCTTTACCTGCCGTCAAATTTTCAAGGTAATTTTTAGCTTCGCGGTTCTTGAAATCTGATATCATCTTTTTAAGTAAATTACTTAAGTGATTTAAATTAGATTTGTGTTGAGGAGCACGAGTTTGTTGCCATTTTTTGCGCGCTTTTCGCTTTTCTTTAAGAACGTCTTTTATCTCTTGGGGATATTTAGCATCTTTGTACCCTGAAATTTCTCTTTGGCAAGGGGTATTGTTCCATGCGGCTTTTTGGATAATATTTACAAAACTATCTACCGCTGCTTCAAGCTCAAGAGGTGTTTGTAGTGATACCCTTAATTCAACATTATCCTCAATATCTTTCTTAAAGCCTTCCCAGTTAGTTTTACCGTTTGTTAGCCTAGGTGGTATTTCAACTTTAACAAGACTTTCGCTCATAGTGAGAATAACGGGAGAGTGGTCAGAGAAAAGATCAAAGCATTCCGTTATTTCAATTCGATTTGACGGTATTCCCCTGACTATAAAGAAATCAATCAGGTCAGGTATTTTCGAGGTATCTGGCGGCCAATAAGTTGGTTTTCCAGTAGAATGGAAGTCGCAATTATTCTTAACACCGGCTTCGTATAACGCTCGGCCTTTTTGAGATATGCATCTAGAACCCCAAAACGTATGCTTTGCATTTAAGTCGCCGCCGATAATAAAAGTTGGTCTTAGTAGTTTTAGCAAGTTTGAAAATTCATTTTTATCAATTTTGTACCGCGGAGGGCAGTATGTAGATGAGATGTTAAGTACATCATGCTTAGTTTCAACTTGCACACTTATAAGTTGCATCGATTCAAGCTCAATCTTAAAACCTATCGAGTGTTTAATACAATCTTTTATATATAATGATGCTCCGCCTCTTGCTTTGTTCGACGGATGAATTGCGTGGTAATCTAGAAAACCATTTATATTGAAATTTGATTCTTTTTTAACATGGGTTTCTGATATCAAACAAATGTCAATATCTTTTTCCCGCATTACCATTTCTAGTTCTCCAAGTCTTTACCATAATCCGTTGGCGTTCCATGTTATAATTTTAAGCTTTTCCATCATTTATATTTTGAATAGTGTTGGATAAAATAAAATCTTCGAGTTTAGAAAGCCTTTCAGACATAAATTTGTTAAGTTTTAACTGATCCTCAAATTTTGAAAAAATTATAGCCAAGCATTGAGAAAACGCGACAGGTTCGGAATTATTTTTGATTACGGGTGAAGCCGCCATTTCAGCGTATGAGTTTCCATTAAGTTTCTTTGGAGACGTGTTTGATGTTGTTGGCGTTTGATTTTCTTTACCAGCGGCGGGTTTTGTTGTGTTTACCCTTTTAGGGGTCTTAGAAGTTTGGTTCTTTGTTGGTTTTCTTTGGGCATGAATTTTTTCTGGGCGTTTTTGTAGCTCTTTAGCTACTTCACAGCCTCTATAACTTGCCGGGTGACTTCCGTTGCAATTTATGCACTTCGCTGGACTCTTGCTGAGGGACTTGTTTTGTATGTTTTTTTAGAGGTTCGATCTTAACTACGAGGGTAAGTATTTTTTTGATTTTGTAGATTTCCTCTAGTTTTTCTGTTTAATCGAACGTGAGTATAAATAGTGGAAGACCACGTTGTACCACGACTGTTTCTTTATCTTTTTATTGCCTTTCTTTCTTTATTATGTTTTCCGCATCTATGATCTTGTAATTCTTTTCTTTAAGATCATTAATGATCATGGTATAAAAAGACAAGGTATGATCATTAGAGCCGCCATCTTACAAAATGGGGTAATAGTGTTTTGACGTTTGGCATTTGGCAAAGTCAAAAGCAACAACAATTTCCAAGACAAATTTGTTTACAACAACAATTTCAATGGGCTGGGCTGTCAAAACACTAAGTAGCCATCTTTTTTTCTTTCATTTGACAGTTCTCGATACTGAGTTTTTTCTAATGATCATACCTTCTTTTTTTATACCATGATTAATGATGTCGTTTTTTTGACATGAAGAGTGTAAGCCCCTCACCACGATGCGTAGGGGTCTTTCCGACTTGTTTTCGTATGTGTACCACTCTACTTTTTCTTCGTTCAGTCTTCGCGAAAGGAGACGATAATTTTCGGAGTCTTTTACACAAACTTTCCACTTGTTGTTATTAAGCGAGATAACTTTGAAATTCGTTGGCGGTAACGCCTTTAAAATGGTTTGTAATTTATTGAACTCCGCAACTCCGACAACATTAATCGGTGGCGGTGGCCTTATTTCAACCGGTTTTTCTTTGATACTTGTATCTTTTGGTGCATTTACTACTTCTGTCTCGGAAGAAGAAGCACCCTCTAGTGAGGAGAAAACTTTACGTTTTTTGGTACGTCTTTTTGGATTTTTGGAGGATCTTTCCGTTTCACTCTTCTTCTTCCACTTGCTGTGGAGTTGTTTTTATTTCTTTAAGTGTTTGAGCTTTTTTAACATATCATTTTCCTTGCGGAGAAGATCGATTTCTTGATGGGCTTTCTTTAAGGCCTCATTTTCAATTCTTAGAAAATTGATTTCTTCTTTCAACTCTTTATAGAGTTTCAATGTTTCGTGGAGTCTTTGACGAAGATCGTTATTGTCTTTTTCAAGACTATCTTTTTTCTCTGAGTCTTCTTTTGCACGCTCTGGCAGTTTGGGCAGACTCTTTTGCCCGGTTGCACTCGATGTTGGTGGTGGTGATCGCGTTATAATGGGTTTTCTTGAAAACGGATTTATTAAGTGTTCGAATTGGAATAATTGGCTCTGCCCAGAATCCTTAGAGCCGACCTCCGAAGAGGGTGGATTTTCCAGAGAATCTGAATTGCCACCTGGGGTATTATATCTTTCTGTTTTATTCATTCCATATTTTTGTATACGTCATTCTCAGTATACGGAGGGTGGATTTTAGTCACCTCTTACGACAGGCATGCCTACCTCGGGTATATTATTTCTTTTCCCCTACCCGAAGGGGTAAATTAAATAATTAAATTCAGATTCATATCTATATCTTGTCGCAGATTTAAGGTAATTTAATTATGGAATCCAATTCATTTCTCCGTTTAGTAAACTAACTACCATGCTTTCGTTCAGAGTGGGGATTCACAGGTACTTCGGCGGATACTTTTCAGGATCGGGAGGATTCCAATAAAATGCAGAAGTGATTCTTCTTCCTGCATGTTGCAGAGGGAACAGTTTGAATTTTCTCTCGTCATCCTTGTCGGACCGTTTAGGTTTATTAGGCCTGCTCTGCTTTGAAGATCAATCTGATCATAGCGAACTTTTTATCATCGAAAACATACTCCATACCAACCTCAAAGTTAAGTAGATGGTATAAGCCATGAGATCGTGTAAGTTGTGCTCTTTGTAGTGCTTGGTTCTTGTCATCACTAACAATTTTTTCTGCTATTTCGCCAACAGTACTATTGAAGAGATTTCTGTTGGAAACAAAGTCTTGTAGGTTTTCAATATAGTTAGCCTGTCTAATATTGGTTTCCCAACTCTGGAACCAATATATCCGCTTTTCAATTATTATATTTGCCAGGAACTTGGGGAGCCTATTGTTGCCATAACTATTTAGGACTTTTCCCAGATAGTTCATATGACTGCACATCGTGTGTTCGAATATTGGCTTCATTTGGCACTCTAAGATGAGCATGTAATTCAGTGTAAAGTTTGGTAGAACAAGTACTTTTTTAAAGAAATATCTTTGAACTTTTTCTACTTCGTCATGTTTCACAAATTCCCATACTTCAGCTCCATATTGATATCCTAGTATAGCTTTAGATACAGCGTTAAAAATTTCTATTTTTAGGAGAGTCTGGCATCTTTATTCGTAATGAAATTGCTCCATGTGAAATTTAGACTCTGTCGTGCCATCTTTGACCTTTCCTTAAAATGTTCTGTCAAGCATAATCCAGGAGTTGGCCATAAGCCAAGGTAATACTTGTTGACAAGTTCAATAGGTTGCCCGTTTAACTTCCAGCTTTCTTGAGAGCTTAGTCTTCCACCTTTCTTTCTAAAGACGATAACTTTCGACTTTTCAAGATTGATGAATAGATCCATCGTGTTGTGTATTTTGCAATTCTGTCGATCATTGCCTGGAGTACTTGTGGGCTCTCAGCGAGCAACACAATATCGTCGGTGTTTTGGAATATACATATGCATATGAAGAAATATTTTAATATATAAGACCAAACGAATTACTTTTAATGGACTGTATAATACTTACTTCTGTTTATATTTCAATGCAATTGATATTCTTCGTTTATGTCCAACAATCAATTATTCAATTATTATTAGAGATATATTTTTTATAGTTTTGTTTAGTTTGAAAGCTTTTTAATTAATAATAAAAAATTGACAAAAATTGAAAGTAAAGAAAAAAAAAACTAAAAACTCTAAAAATAATAACAGTTTTTAAATAAGAATAATCAGAATTTCATATTCTTAACACAATCGTGCCCTCTTCCTTCGATAGTCATCATTGCTACTGACTCTTGTAATATGTGGTCTTTTGAAGACCGCAACACACTCCCCCCGTGAAGGCTCTGCTTCACTTTCCATTTCAATTGGCAATCGGCATAGTTTTTGTACCGGACGCTCGAGAATCACGAAAGGTAATTCTTTATTCTCAGACTTATCTTTCGAATTTGATGATGCTACTTTAAGTCTAACATTACGCACCAAGCCGTCGCACTATGGAAAATGCTCATACAAGAGCTGATAAAAATCATTTTTAGCAATGTTGAATATATAATGATATTTTGGCTTTATTTTATATCTAATAAGTTATTCTTCATTATTCAGTAGTTTTTTTTTTACCTAGAATATATTTAAAGCTTGAAAATTGAGTTCGAAAACGACATATCGGGAATCAGATCGATTTTTTGTCATTTTATGCATGTTTTCAAAGCTCGATTACGAGTATTAGTGCCAAGGAAAGTCCTATATTGTGATTTTTTTTACAAAGCGTATTAGTTATGGGTTTCAAATCAGGTATTGTTATTGTATTTCGAGATTGTTTTGATGGAATAATTTCAAACAAGGAAATATTAAAAAAAAAACTCCTTTTTAAAGTTCAACGAGACTTTTAAAGTTTGCTTTATTGAGCTTTGTTCTAAAATTCATTTCAGTTCATACGCTAGGTATTTATCTATATTATTTGTAAAATTCAGCTGCTAGTTTTTGCGATTCTTGAAGTAATGAAGAATTTTGCAATCAAGTATCGCAAAGGCATTATTGTAGAAATTACATTGATAATAACACTGGTCAACAAGGTTTTTCTAACAAGAACCAAAATATACTTTTCTATAGGTTTTTGGTATGCTGAACTCGAATCTGAAGTCAGAAATATTGTATTGGCCTCCGTTTTTTAAATATTACCGTTATAATATGCAAAAAAAGGTTTTTTTTAGAACGGTTGTATTTCAAGAACGGAGGCTAATAGAATTTTTTTGATAGCGAATTCGAGTTCAGCAGCCCAAAAACCTCTAGAAAAGTATAATTTGGTTTATGTGGCAAAAATTCTGTGACCAGTGACTTAAACTTTAGATTTAATATAGTTTCTCTTTGGCTTACTAACTGAAACTTAAGATATTTCGAGCAATAAAAGAGATATCGGGAAAATTTAAACAGTTTTTTTAAAGAAGAATACCTGTTCTTATAATATCTCTTACAAATTTGTTTACAATAAACAATACCCCACATAAATACAGAACCTCGAAAACAGCCAAAATGACATTTTTTATCATTTTATAACCGTAATATTTCAAAAACGAAGGTCAATCAAATTTTTCTGACTTCAGATTCGGATTCAGCACCCCAGTTTGCAGTTTATATTTGACGAAATTATTCACATACTTTAATAATTTTTAACCACACCAAGACCTACAACGTATATAAAACTGATAAAATTTGCAACACCAAAAAAAAAATTACACTGGTCAACAAAATTGAACTTTTTGTTTGCCACAAGAACTTAGATATACTTTTCTAGAGGTTTTTGATGTGCTGAACTCGAATCTGAAGTCAGAAAAATTTTATTGGCCTTCGTTTTTTGAAATATTACCGTTTAAAATGCTAAAAAAACCCAATTTTGGCTGTTTTCGAAGTTCTGTTTTTATGTACTGTAATTCATTATAAACAAATTTAAAACGGTGATTGTAAGAACAGATATTCTTCTTTCAAAAACTGTTTAAATTTTCCTGATATCTCTTTTATTGCTCGAGATATCTTAAATTTCAGTTAATAAGCCAAAGAGAAACTAAATTTAATCAGAAGTTTAAGTCACTGGTCACAGAATTTTTGCCACAAGAACCAAAATATACTTTTCTAGAGGTTTTTGGGTTGCTGAACTCGAATCCACAATCAAAAAAATTCTATTAGCCTCCGTTCTTGAAATATAACCGTTCAAAAAAAACCTTTTTTTTGCATTTTATAACGGTAATTATTTCAAAAACGGACGCCAATCAAAAATTTCTGACTTCAGATTCGAGTTCAGCACATCCAAAACTACTAGAAAAGTATATTTTGGTTCTTAAAAAATGCCAAATTTACTCAAATACTAAAATATTAAAGTCGATTTTTCACAAAATCGTTTTTCGAAAGTAGCACAGAACTGCGATTGATACATTTTTATGTTTGATATTCTGCACAATGAATTGTTGTATATTCAACTATACAGGGTGTCCCACAGTCACCGCCCCAAACGAAAACCATGGATTCCTGAGGTCATTTTAAGTCGAAAAACTTAAGAGGTAATTTTCTCGTTTTCGTCCCGTTTTCGAGTTACCACGGTTTTTATGATTTTTGTTCTCTTTTCCCTTATCTAGCTTTATCTTTGCCAAACTACGTTTGATTTGAAAAATTTTTTTTACAACCAATCAAGAATTTATTACAGTTTTAGTTTGTCTCAAAACTTTTTTTTCTGCGGACAACCGTTTCTCCACAATTTGGCATCAAACACAATTTTCTTCGTTTTTTAAGTTGTTTTTTACACTTTCATATCATTTAAGTCAAAAAAACACGTTAATGAGTATTAATTTTTTGTGCTTTTTATTAAAGCCCAGTTTATTTTCATAAAAAAAATAAGTTTTATTTCATAAAAAAGGCTACTGAAAGTAATTAAAAAAAAATAAACAAACTGAGTGAATTAAAAAAAAAATAATTTTTAAATAAAAAATTTATTTAAATGAATTAAAACTTTTTCTGAGCTTTATTTATTTGTTCTTTTCTTAACCACAATAGCTCAGAAAAAGTTTTTAATTCATTTAAATTAATTTTTTATTTAAAAATTATTTGTTTTTTAATTCACTCAGTTTGTTTATTTTTTTTTAATTACTTTCAGTAGCCTTTTTTATGAAATAAAACTTATTTTTTTTATGAAAATAAACTGGGCTTTAATAAAAAGCACAAAAAATTAATACTCATTAACGTGTTTTTTTGACTTAAATGATATGAAAGTGTAAAAAACAACTTAAAAAACGAAGAAAATTGTGTTTGATGCCAAATTGTGAAGAAACGGTTGTCCGCAAAAAAAAAAGTTTTGAGACAAACTAAAACTGTAATAAATTCTTGATTGGTTGTAAAAAAAATTTTCAAATCAAACGTAGTTTGGCAAAGATAAAGCTAGATAAGGGAAAAGAGAACATAAATCATAAAAACCGTGGTAACTCGAAAACGGGACGAAAACGAGAAAATTACCTCTTAAGTTTTTCGACTTAAAATGACCTCAGGAATCCATGGTTTTCGTTTGGGGCGGTGACTGTGGGACACCCTGTATACGTGCAAAATTTCAAGTCTGTGCCTCTACAATCATAAAAGTTATGGATTTTTGAACAGCAAATGGCCGATATTTTCCATAGTGCGTCGCACAGTGTGACAATTCGCACATTTAGCGGGATTTAATTAATAACGCTCACAGATTATAACTTTTCGATGATTTTTTTTTATAGAATTTATATCAAATATTTACAAAATGAAATTATACAACGATTTTGTTAATATTCTTTCATATTTTTAACCAAAAGAGGTTTATTGGGGGTCATTTTTGGGCAAAAGTACGATAACTCATAAGGTGAAGAATTGTAATGAAATCTTGTAGAGGCGGTAAATACAAGCATTTTTTACTAAAGGAGAGGGGGTCAATTTCCCCCCGTTTAAGAGGGAGGGGCAATTTTCTAAAAAATTACTTAAAGTTAAGAAAACAATATTTAAAAAGATGGCAACACTTACAGTTATGAGTGATACCTTTTCCAAAAGCCAACGTTTTATACTAAATTCTTATTATTAAATCAAGTTATTTTAATAAATAGTTTTTGAAATAACCAATTTCAAAGTTGATGTGGTGCTGCAGGCGTAATGAAACGCCACTCAGTGCCATAATTCTGTAATGTTTTTGCCATATTCATTTCATTCCAGCCACGTAACATTTTCCTAAGTTCAACCGCTGCACCAACAAAGTTCTTTCCATTGTCACTCCATAATCTTAAACAAGCACCACGAATACTGGTAAATCTCAAAAAGGCCTAAATGAAATCAACCGTTGAGAGACTTTCTACCAATTACAAATGTACTGCTTTTGTAACCATGTACACAAACACTGCAACATACTTTTTCTCAATAATATTTATCAGAGTTACGCTTAAATAAAAGAAAAGTTTAAGGAACAATATGAAAATTTATTATAAATTAAGAAACTGTTTGAATGAAAGTTAAACGAAGAATGAAAAAATAATTCATACAATTTTAGAAATAATATAATTAAACTTCAATGAAAACTTGAAAGTATTTTGAACAGTGTTTGGCTATAAAGTGTTTTTTGTTCCAACATCCCCTCTCAATTTGTAGCCGGTATAAGATTAAGTCCAAGTCCTTGCAAACATCTATTGTGATTGAATTTTGGTAGAGGTTTGGTGAGGACATCTGCGACCATCTCTTCTGTTGGTAAATGTTGCAGCAATATAGGCCAATTCTTCAAAACATTTCTTACGTAGTGATATCTTATATCAATGTGCTTAGATCGCGCGTGAAAAACAGGATTTTCTGCTAATTTACCTGCGCTTTGATTGTCATTGAACATATTGATTTTAAGTCCATCTTCGAGGCCGAGTTCCTTGAGAAATTTGAGGAGAAAAACTGCTTCTCTACTAGCATCGCTTACCGCCATGTATTCCGCCTCAGTCGAAGACAATGCAACTGTTCTTTGCTTTCGAGATTCCCAAGAAACTGCTGCTCCACACATGATGAAAGTTGATCCTGTATAGGACCGTCGATCAATTGGACAGTTCCCCCAGTCTGCATCTACAAAGCATGTCAAATGTTCGGTTTTATCACCCTTGAAAATCAGTCCATAATGCGATGTGCCTTTTAAATAACGCAGCCATTGACGCCCAGCTTGTCGTAATCCGTATAAGGCCTTTTGGAGTTTACATACCTTTTCACCTTTCGTTCTTAATTGGTTCAACATATTGGTAGCTTTAATTTGTAGATGCTTGTCATTTTCATTATTCACTATTCTTTTTAGCATATCTTCTTCTGCTTTCGTTTTGCTGCAATAGCCATAAGCCTTAAAGAACTAAGCCTGGTAACAGGAGCAAATGTATCGTGAAAATCTACTCCCGGCTTTTGTGTGAAGCCCTTAGCCACAAGTCTTGCTTTTCTTCTTTCAAGTGATCCGTCAACATTCCACTTGTTGCACAAAACCATTCTACATCCAATTGTTCTGGAATCTTTAGGTTTGTTAACGATAGCCCAGGTGTCATTTTTGATTAAATTTAGAATTTCGGTATAAATGGCATCTTCCCAATCATGTTGGTCATCTCCGGATAAAGCTTGTGACAATGGTATTTCGGAAACATTCATGGCAATTAGTTCATCTTCTTTCGTTAAATCTTCTTCGTGTTCTGTCTTTTTGATTGATTGGGATTTCTTTCTGAACTTTCTTTGGACGTCCAGGTTTTCCTGTTTTAAGTTTTGATGGTCTTCCTGGTGCATATTTAGGTTTCGTTGGAGTGATGATTTCATCTGGTTGGTAGTTCAATTCCGGTTCATTTTCGATGTTTAAATGAGTTTCATCTATTTTCGTTTCAGCAGGTTGATGAAGATATTCTGAAAAGTTAGAATCGCTTTTCGAATGGTCAGTATGAGGGTTTTTACATAATATGGTATCATCATTAATAAAATCTTCAAATTTGTCTTTATTCTGAAATTGTTCTAGAAATTTGACATCTCTTGACACATGTATTTTCTTCTGGGATGGGATCCAAACTCTGTAACCTTTCTGAGTATCAGGATAACCCACGAATATACCTTCAAACCCTCTGTTCAAGAATAGTTATTTTTGTTTGCATTAAATATGTTATTTTTGTCATATTATTTAATTTCTTAAAATCATAATTCTATAATGTTTCATTTTTGCTTATTTTTTGTTTAAAATACTTTAACTATCAAACATATCATACAATACCCTACAGTTTTATGATCTTGTTTTTTCGCAAAGTTAATCCCTTGTTTTATGATCTTGTTTTTCTCAAAAGTTAATCCCTTGTACCGGAGCATAATTGTTGTATTTTTTGTAATCATGCAATGTACTTTTTGTAATATGCAAATTAATGCTTTATTGTGGCGCATTAGAATTATTGTAGATCGACCACCAAGCTGAACACATCGTCAAGTTAGTTACATTTGTCTTGATCATTACAATAGGGAATTGAACTTGTAATAAAATCAATTATAATTATTATAACGTTTAAAGAATCGTTTTATTTTTTTTCTTTGCTATTGTTCTCGATCAAAGTTGGTCCTTCATAGTTACCGGATATAAATTTTGATTAAAAGTTAATTAAATTGAACAAGTTAATTTGAATAATTTTGGTGGTCGCTACATACATTTGGGAAACGAAACCTTTGGACACAAGCTACTCACCTATACCTAGCTGCTATCGGTACACTTTGGTGCAGTTTTTTGGTGATTGCTACATATTTCGAGACTACTTTGGACCTAAGTAAACTACCTAACTTTGTGAAATACGTACACGTTGGGTCAAGGTAATCTGTATCGCATATATAATTATATTTTTGGTCATTTTGGTCATTTGCTGCTGCTGTTTTTTGACTTCTTGAACAAAGTGCTGAGCTAGGCAGTGTTGCTGTTGAGGGCTGTGTTGCTGTTGAGGGCTGTCTCGTTGTTTTTGAGCTAATTTAGAGAAAAAAATTAAATTGTGTCGCCTTTGGGGTAAAAATTATTGAAATATTGTATACCCACGTGTTTGACCTTACCGTAATGAATGTATTAAACCAGTCACGAGGACATTTGAAGGGTGCTATAACGCGAGCACATTCATATATTTTAGATGTCGACGTCGAAGACATTAGTATTTTAGAAACGCGTTTAGAACGATTAGAGGAGGTATGGAGATCTTTTTGCTTAAACCAAACTGAACTCTATCAATACTCTGCGGAAGAGGGATACGTGGATCCCGAAATAGACTTTGAAACTACCGAAAATAAATATTTAGATGCAAAAAGTGCTTATGTAAAAGCAATTAAGAAAAATTCTCCTTCGATTCCACCTCCTCCGCCCCCGCGTAGTGAAAATACAGATGATTCAGCAAATAAATCGAATGCGGTTTTAGAAACTTTTTTGAAATGAGTGCTCAACTTCTAAGCGTTCCGATGTTGAGCTACCCAAATTTAAAATACCATCTTTTAGCGGCGATTACCGTGATTGGCCCGAGTTTCGGGATCTGTTTCTCGGAAGCATTGATTGTTCGAAAAGACTCTCGGGTGCGCAAAAAATGCGTTATTTAAAATCGTTTCTAGAAAAGGATGCTGCGAAACTCTTAAACGGTATCGAAATTACTGATGATAATTATTTACCAGCCTGGGAAAAACTAAAGCGTCGTTATAACAAACCTTTATGTATTATAAACGCTTACATCGAAAGTTTCTTGAAAATGCCATCGGTATCTACCCCAGATAGTGGACATTTGCGTCGTTTATCCGACAAGGCTGATGAAGTGATTCGAGGTTTGAAAGCATTGCAATCCGAGACTAGAGATCCGTGGTTAATATATCTTTTGTTAAGTCGAACGGACTTAGAAACGCGAAAGGCCTGGTCGTTGCATAAAGATAATTGCGAGAAATCGACTATTAGTGAACTTATAGAGTTTTTAGAAAAAAGATGTGATGCTTTAGAAGCATGTTCATCAAAAGCAATTGAAACGAAAACTAGTGGAAGTAGAAACTCTTCGCGTTCTGGCAGCTCTTCGAACAATATAAAAAGTTCGCAATTAGTAACCCCCAATGCAAAATGTGCAAAGAAACACATTTCTTGCCACAGTGTCCCCAATTTCTCGCATTATCTATTCCATCGCGTCGTAGCTATGCTAGAGATCAAAAACTATGCTACAATTGTTTAGGTAGTAATCATTCGTCTTCGAGATGTCGTTCTAAAACCCGGTGTCCTCATTGTCGTGTCCGCCATCACGTTCTCGTTCATCAGGATCAGGCGTCTTCTGGAGAAGCAACCAACAACAATCCAAATACTGAACCACCCGCGTCGCCCAGCTCTTTTGCAATCGTTAGTAATTATTCACAAAATGAATTCCGTCCATCTGGAATTTTGCCTACTGTAGTCGTGAAGGTCATTGATTCGTTAGGTAACAGCCAGTTTTGTCGCGTATTACTTGATACCGGTTCGCAAGCATCTTTTGTTACGGAAAGATTAGTCAAAAAATTAGGGTTACGTCGTCGTCATGCGAGACTTCCCGTTTCCGGTATATCTTCGTTAGATGCTGGTGTTACTCAAGGGGTCGTGAATATAACCTTGCGTTCTCGTTTCGAATCAAATGCAATTGACATTGAAGCTTACATTTTGAAGCAAATAACTTCGAATACCCCGTTTTTACGTTTCGAATACGACAGTGCTTCGATTTTGAAAAATTTAAGTTTGGCTGACCCAAGCTTTAACTTACCTGGACCAATCGATATTTTATTGGGTTCTGATAAGGCTTGGAGCATTTTGAGTGATGGTCGTCGGACTGATGAGAATGGTAAAATAGTTGCTCATAATACCATTTTTGGGTGGGTTGTAACGGGCAGCATTCCAGATCAAAAAATTGTTTCCTTACGTGTTGGGTTGGATGTTGACTTTTCGCTGAGAAGGTTTTGGGAGATAGAGGAAGTGACTCAAATAATAGGTTCATTGGATACAGACGAACTTGGGGACACACATTTCATTAAAACTTTCTCTCGTGCGCCTGATAACAAATATATTGTTAAACTTCCTTTCCGCCAAAAGGAAATCGTCTTTAGCAACACTCTCTCCGGGGCCTTGTCTAGATTGTTTTCCATGGAACGTCGTTTTTCTCGTCAGCCAAATCTTCAATCTGAATATTGTCGTTTTATGAGAACTTATCTTGAGTTAGGCCACATGGAAAGGATTCCAGAAAATGAGATTGAACCTTCATCTGGGAAGGTTTACTATTTGCCACATCATGCTGTGGTAACAAATAAACTACGGGTTGTTTTTGATGGGTCTCATAAAGATAGTAAGGGTGTTAGCCTGAATGATATGCTCTACCCAGGACCTCCACTCCAGCGTAATCTCATAAATGTCTGTCTACGGTTTAGGGTTCATAGATACGTTTTTTGTGCCGACATTGTGAAGATGTTCAGGCAAATTTGGATTGACGAATGTCATCGCGATCAACGTATTGTGTGGCGAGAGAATCCGAATGAACCAATTGGACACTACCGCCTGCGTACCGTCACTTACGGAACTTCTCCTGCTCCTTTTTTGTCAATGCGTGTTTTGAAACAGCTCGCCTTGGACTATAAAGATCAATTTCCAATTGCTTCTCACGCTGTTTTACATGATTTTTATGTGGACGATATTATGACAGGGTCAAGTACCGTAACTGAAATTCTAGAGCTAAAAAATGAATTAATAAATTTGATGTCATGTGGAGGCTTAGAATTGAGTAAATGGAGTTCTAACTGTTGGCCAGTTTTGCAGGCGACAGGGTCCGAATCATCAATCTCTTTCGATTTTGATGCCTCAAAAAATTGGACAAAGGTGCTTGGCCTAATTTGGAATCCCCATCGTGACATTCTCACTTACAAAATCTCCATAGAAAAAGATTCATCGTTGAAGCCCACTAAGAGGATGCTGTTATCAGAGATTTCAAAAATCTTTGATCCCTTGGGTTTTCTGGCTCCTGCCACCATTTTGTTTAAAATGTTGTTTCAAGAGTTATGGGCACATCCAACGAAAATCGGATGGGATGATCCGCTGCCTACTGAGATAGCCAATAAATGGATTTCCTACCGAGAGGAACTATTCTTATTTGAAAGGGTTGAGATTTTGCGAAGGTGTACCTTGGATTCTAAAAGTTTTGAATTGATAGGCTTTTCAGATGCATCCGAGAAGGCATATTCCGCGGTTGTGTACGCTAGAAGCGTTTCTGAATGCGGAAAAATTGAGGTTCGATTGGTTGCTGCAAAAACTCGCGTCACTCCCATGAAACAACTTACCATACCGCGTCTTGAGCTATGTGGAGCATTGCTGCTAGGTCGTTTGGTTCATTTGGTTCGGAATGCGTTAGACCTAAAGCCTGTTCAAACATTTGCCTTTTGTGATTCTCAAATTGTATTAGCCTGGTTATCCTCTTCTCCCCGTGTCGGTGGAACACCTTCGTTGCTAATAGAACTTCCGAGATTCTTGACGTTCTACCCCGTTCAAATTGGAACTACATTCGCTCTGAGGAGAACCCGGCGGATTGCGCATCACGAGGGGTTGAGCCTAAAAAATTATTGGAATTAGGAATTTGGTGGAAGGGGCCCAATTGGATTTCGAGAAGTTATTCGTCTTGGCCGATTCTTGCGGAGAGCTCCGACTTAGAGGAGGTGCCTGAAGGTAAAAAGGAAATTGTGGTGGCCAATATATCGTGTACTCCAGAAGATCCTATAGATCTATTAGGCAAGCGTGTTTCTTCCTGGGATCGTGCGATTCGAATTATAGCGGTTTTTGTGCGGCGTGCAAAAAATGGTCAACTTCCTGCAGAGGAACGTATTCATGGATATCTTCGTTCTTCAGAATTGCTTTATGCTAAGCAAAAATGTCTTAAATGGGCTCAGAGAGAATTTGAAGACGACATTAAAGCTTTGAAAAAAGAAAACTGTGTTTCCGAACGCTCAAAACTATCATCTTTGGCTCCTTTTGTAGACAATGTTGGGCTTCTTCGTGTGGGGGGCAGAATCTCAAAAGCCGTCGATGTCACGTTTAACCTAAAACACCCCATTATATTGCCAAAGGATCACCCTGTTTCTAAACTTATTCTTCATGATGCTCATATAAGATATCTTCATGCGGGTGTATCCGAACATTTTTCAATGGTGCGACAGCAATTTTGGATTATTGGAAGCAGAAATCTTATAAGGAAGGTCGTTCATGATTGCATGAAGTGTTTTCGTCAACGACAAGCCACTTCCCAGCAGCTAATGGGAAATTTACCATTATCTCGACTTTCCCCATCCTTTGCCTTTGATCAAACAGGTTGTGACTATGCGGGGCCATTCACTCTTCGTTTAGCCAAAGGAAGAAATCCTAAATTTGTAAAGGGCTACTTCGCGCTTTTCGTGTGCATGGCGACAAAGGCGCTGCAATTAGAAGTCGTGAGCGACTTGTCTACTGATGCCTTTATAGCTGCGTTAAGGCGATTTATTGCTAGAAGAGGAAAGTGCAGTATCATCTACTCCGACAATGGTACTAACTTTCGGGGAGCTGCTAACAATCTATCAGAATGGTACAAGTTAATTCGGTCCGAGAGTAATAATTCTAAAATTGTAAAAACGTTAGCGGCTGATAGCATCAGATGGGAATTTATTCCACCTCACAGCCCGCACTTTGGTGGGCTTTGGGAAGCGGGGGTAAAGAGTGTGAAACAGCATCTTCGTAGAGTTATAGGGAACCATATTTTAACCTTTGAAGAAATGACTACTTTGCTCTCTCAAGTTGAAGCCTTATTGAATTCTAGACCACTATGTGCTATATCTGATTCTGACTTAAACCCTCTTACTCCTTCTCATTTTTTAATAGGTATGCCATACACCGCAATTCCCGAACCAAGCTATCTAAAAGTCTCAGTGAACCGACTTGGAAGATGGGAACTGGTCCAAAATATGCTTCAAGGTTTTTGGCGACGTTGGCACTGCGAATACCTCACATCACTTCAAAAGCGTCCGAAGTGGCAGAAGAAAACTAAAAATTTTGAAGTTGGCGACTTAGTGGTTGTTAAAGAAGCAAATATGCCACCATCAAAATGGGCCCTCGGTCGAATTGAAGTACTTCATCCAGGAGAGGACAACCTTGTACGAGTTGTGTCAGTGCGAACCCAGAATGGCATTTTTAAACGCCCAATAACCAAACTTGCAATATTACCAATATCCTGAAATCCTTCAGGGGGGGGGCGGCGTGTTCAGGAATAGTTATTTTTGTTTGCATTAAATATGTTATTTTTGTCATATTATTTAATTTCTTAAAATCATAATTCTATAATGTTTCATTTTTGCTTATTTTTTGTTTAAAATACTTTAACTATCAAACATATCATACAATACCCTACAGTTTTATGATCTTGTTTTTTCGCAAAGTTAATCCCTTGTTTTATGATCTTGTTTTTCTCAAAAGTTAATCCCTTGTACCGGAGCATAATTGTTGTATTTTTTGTAATCATGCAATGTACTTTTTGTAATATGCAAATTAATGCTTTATTGTGGCGCATTAGAATTATCGACCACCAAGCTGAACACATCGTCAAGTTAGTTACATTTGTCTTGATCATTACAATAGGGAATTGAACTTGTAATAAAATCAATTATAATTATTATAACGTTTAAAGGATCGTTTTATTTTTTTTCTTTGCTATTGTTCTCGATCAACCTCTGTCATCGAACTTGCCTTTTGTTGGTGTTTTGTTGAGGATGTAAGCCTTGCTACCAAATGGATGAAGATAATTTAATTTAGGTAATTTACCTGACCATTTCTTGTACGGTATATCCCCCTCCAAACTTTTCGTGACACACCGATTACGTATGTGATTAGCAGTAGCAATAGCTTCAGCCCAAAAGGAAGGTGGAAGACCTGAATCTCTCAACATACAGCGGGCTGCTTCAACTAGAGTTCTGTTCTTCCTCTCAGCTACACCGTTTTGTTCTGGGGTGTAGACAGTTGTTAATCGACGTTGTATTCCGGAATCTTTAAGGAAAATTTCCATTTCCGAGTTGCAGTACTCGCTTCCATTATCCGACTGCAAAGCTTTAATTTTTCTCCCAGTTTGAGTCTCTGCAAAATTTTTAAAATCTTTAAATTTTGAAAATACTTCGTTTTTATTATGAATAAAATAAATCATGCAGTATCGACTAAAATCGTCTATGAATGTCACAAAGTAACGTGAGCCAGCCTTAGATTCGGTCCTCATTGGTCCACAAACGTCACTATATACGATATCGAGCAAGCCTTTTGATTGTGTGGTTCTATCACGAAAAGGTGTACGAGTTAGCTTGGCTACAATGCACGTTTCACATGGATTCAGATCAACTTTCAGTTCTGGAATCAATCCCATCTTTGCCATTGTTGACATGTCATTTTTATTCAAATGACCCAGATTCTTGTGCCAGAGGTTATCGTTCTCATCTTTTGAGGTTGATGCAAGTCTACTTTCTTGATGCTCTGGACGAATATAAAACAAATCTCCACTTCGATCTGCTTCTATTTTTACCTTCCCGGTCGAATCTTGAATTACAGCTTTATCTTTAGTAAAAACTACCTGATCGCCCTTATCTACTATTTTGGCGATGGAAACCAAATTTGTTCGCAGATTTGGAACATGGAGCGTGTTAGTCAGCGAGACACCATCTTTCTTCAGTATCTTCAATGCAACAGTTTGCATAATAAGTAGCGTCTTCTTCTTTCTTCAAGTTCGAAGACTTCTTCTTGAAACAATCGACAGCCTTGTGTCCTTTTTTCTCACAATAATTGCAGTTGTATTTGAAGCTCTGATTTGTAACTTTATGATGACCATTCTTGGTTTTGTTAAAACCTTCATTAGACTTGTTTCTAAATGAGATTGAGTTGTGCTTCACAAACATTGCTCCAGATGATTTGTCCATGTTCTTTCTTATTCTCGCATCATGTTCTTCGGTAATTTTGACTTTTAGAGTTTCGATGTCTGGAAGATTGTCTCTTGATTCAATTGCACATCTGAAATTTTCAAAAGAATCAGGAAGACTATACAATAACATCACAGCCAATAAATCGTCATTTATAACGACTTCCATATTCTGCAATTTATCAACTGTGTCAAAGAATGTTGAAAGGTACTCCCTTATGTCTTCTCCTTCGGTCATCTTGTTTTGGATAAGTCTTTTCAATAACGTAGCTTTACGAGCAGGACCCTTAGATGCATATATGGATTCGAGCTTTTTCCAAATTTCGTTTGAAGTGGAACATCCACGTATTTGACTAAGCTCCGAAGGATTGATCGCTAAAATCAAATCAGATTTCGCCTTTCGGTCTTCAATCATCCAAACGTTCAAAGCATCTTGAGTTTTTACATCTTTTTCATCGACTTCAGGTTTTGGTATTTCTCCGCTTACATATCCCCAGGATTCATTCTTCACAAGGATGGCTTCAATTTGAATCTTCCAGATTTCATAGTTTTGCTTTGATAAATTTTCAATTCGAATAGAACTCAGATACAAAAAGAAAAAAAACTACAATTCAAAATTCAAATAAATAATCTTAATGTTCTTCTATTCTGTGCCCATAACCTATCAGAGTTACGCTTAAATAAAAGAAAAGTTTAAAGAACAATATGAAAATTTATTATAAATTAAGAAACTGTTTGAATGAAAGTTAAACGAAGAATGAAAAAATAATTCATACAATTTTAGAAATAATATAATTAAACTTCAATGAAAACTTGAAAGTATTTTGAACAGTGTTTGGCTATAAAGTGTTTTTTGTTCCAACAATATTACATCGCCCTCCACGCGCTTTCAACAAGAAAGTTCCAGCATAGTCGACCCCAAAATGACTAAACGCTCTGGATGGAGTAACTCGGTCTGCTAGTAATTCGACGAATTACTTTTAATGGACTGTATAATACTTACTTCTGTTTATATTTCAATGCAATTGATATTCTTCGTTTATGTCCAACAATCCAATTCAATTATTATTAGAGATATATTTTTTATAGTTTTGTTTAGTTTGAAAGTTTTTTAATTAATAATAAAAAATTGACAAAAATTGAAAGTAAAGAAAAAAAAAACTAAAAACTCTAAAAATAATAACAGTTTTTAAATAAGAATAATCAGAATTTCATATTCTTAACACAATCGTGCCCTCTTCCTTCGATAGTCATCATTGCTACTGACTCTTGTAATATGTGGTCTTTTGAAGACCGCAACACACTCCCCCCGTGAATGCTCTGCTTCACTTTCCATTTCAATTGGCAATCGGCATAGTTTTTGTACCGGACGCTCGAGAATCACGAAAGGTAATTCTTTATTCTCAGACTTATCTTTCGAATTTGATGATGCTACTTTAAGTCTAACATTACGCACCAAGCCGTCGCACAGTGTGACAATACGCACATTTAGCGGGATTTAATTAATAACGCTCACAGATTATAACTTTTCGATGATTTTTTTTTGTAGAATTTATATCAAATATATACAAAATGAAATTATACAACGATTTTGTTAATATTCTTTCATATTTTTAACCAAAAGAGGTTTATTGGGGGTCATTTTTGGGCAAAAGTACGATAACTCATAAGGTGAAGAATTGTAATGAAATCTTGTAGAGGCGGTAAATACAAGCATTTTTTACTAAAGGAGAGGGGGTCAATTTCCCCCCGTTTAAGAGGGAGGGGCAATTTTCTAAAAAATTACTTAAAGTTAAGAAAACAATATTTAAAAAGATGGCAACACTTACAGTTATGAGTGATACCTTTTCCAAAAGCCAACGTTTTATACTAAATTCTTATTATTAAATCAAGTTATTTTAATAAATAGTTTTTGAAATAACCAATTTCAAAGTTGATGTGGTGCTGCAGGCGTAATGAAACGCCACTCAGTGCCATAATTCTGTAATGTTTTTGCCATATTCATTTCATTCCAGCTACGTAACATTTTCCTAAGTTCAACCGCTGCACCAACAAAGTTCTTTCCATTGTCACTCCATAATCTTAAACAAGCACCACGAATACTGGTAAATCTCAAAAAGGCCTAAATGAAATCAACCGTTGAGAGACTTTCTACCAATTACAAATGTACTGCTTTTGTAACCATGCACACAAACACTGCAACATACTTTTTCTCAATAATATTACATCGCCCTCCACGCGCTTTCAACAAGAAAGTTCCAGCATAGTCGACCCCATAATGACTAAACGCTCTGGATGGAGTAACTCGGTCTGCTAGTAATTCACTCATCATTTGTGTAGTTGCTTGGTGCCTGTACCGTGTGCAAGTCACGCATTGCCAAATATGTTTTCGTACGGCACGGCTAAGATTTGTAATCCAGAATCGGCGTCGCACATACGCAATTGTTTCGTTTGGCCCCCCATGCAGAGAATCGGTGCTTGGCCTAATCGACCACGTAAACGTAGTAACCCCTTTTTATCAAGCCAAGGTGAGCAGTTGGCGATTGGACTTGAATTATCGACACTTTTGGTGTCTGCGTCTTGTAATGTTTTAATTTCTTTAGGGTAGTATAAAAGTTGTTCCTCATGAACCCAAAATTCTTTAGCAATCTTAATTTCTTCATTTGACAATGCACCTTTTCGACGACTTTCAACCTTTAAACGTGCGTTTTGGGTAAAACAAAGTACCCATGCTGTGAGACGACAAAATTCATACATTTTAGAAGCACGTACCAGCAAATTAAAACTGCGCAAGGTCACATTCATTGCTGTTAACAATTTGCGATATGTTCTGAAACGTTTTACATTATAACCAAGTCTTTTTTCTTTTGCTATTTCCATATCTGTCTCGGATATCGTCTTTGGTTGAGAGTTTGGCCAGCGAAAAGCTGTTGAAGTAACCATGCAGGGCCATGCCACCAAAGCTTAGAGTCACGCAGCTCAACCGGCGTAACTCCACGACTCAACTGATCCGCTGTGTTTTCAGTTGAAGGGATATATCGCCAATCTGCGGCTGTCGATAATTGCTGAATCTTTTGCACTCGGTTATTTACATAGATATTAAGTGTTGAAAAGTCTTTCTTAAGCCAAGGTAATACAACTTGCGAGTCTGACCATAAAGTCGTCTTCACATGTGAGAGTTTTGTTGTTGTCTTGAATGTATTTAGTAACTCACTAAGCATCAATGCTGCACATAATTCTAACCGGGGAATAGTTACTGTTTTTAGAGGCGCCACTCTAGATTTTGATGTAATAATTGTGCATTCGATGGTTTCTATTCGCACATAAAGCGAGGCTCCAAATGCTAGGATAGATGCATCAGCAAATCCATGCAACGATATGTTTCGATCAGAACTGATTCCTAGCCATCGCGGCAATCGGATTTCAGGACGAGTGGCAAGTGCTGTTCGAATCGTCGCCACTCTCTATAGATACTTTCTGGTACAAGTGAATCCCATCCAATTTTTGCACTCCAGATCTTTTGCATTAATATCTTCGATCCGTTTGGATCGAAAATTTGAGCAATGCGACTAAGTAGTTTTCGCTTCGTAGCCTCCTTAACTTCTAGAACTGGCTGCAGCTGGAATTTGAACATAAGATGATCTGTTGCTGGAAGCCAACGTAATCCCAGAACTGTCGTATCTTCAAATTCACTCAGATAAGAGCTTCTGTTGCATTACTTAGGACCACATTTGGTCTATTGGACCGCCATTTATCTAAAACAAAACCACATGATCGCAACACAGCATCAATTTCTTGGCTCAACAAGTGAGCTTCTTCATCTGTTTCTGCACCTGAAAGGCAGTCATCCATGTAAAAATCATGTTCTACGGCTTCTGCACCCATTGGATATTGTGCTCGAGCTTCTCTGGCACCCTGAATCATTGCTCGTACTGCACAATGTGGGGCTGAGGACATTCCAAAAGTAACTACGGTAAGCCAATATTCTTTGATTGCACTGTTTGCATCTGGTCTCCAAAATATTCTTTGAAGGTCCCATTGATCTGGGTTGCTGTGTACTTGTAGATACATTTTTTTAATGTCAGCAGTGATGGCAACTTGGTGACACCTGAAGCGCATAATCAATTCAGCCAAGTTATCTTGCAATTTTCCCCAACCAGCTGAGCATCATTTAGTGAAATTCCATGATCAGTTTTGCATGAAGTGTCATTTACTATTCGAAACTTTTTTTACACTGGATGATGGGGAATATAATAACACAATTGATTTGGTAATCGATTCGCCAACTTCATTTGACCAGCTTTTAAAAGCTCCTTTGATAGCCACAAAGTATTTTTCCTTCAATGCTGGATCGCGCATAAAACGACGTTCTAATTGCCGGAATCTATGCAATGCTATAGCTCTTGATGAACCTAAATGTTCAGTTCCATCGCGCAAAGGAATATTCACTTGAAAAGAACCTCCAGGGAGGCGGCAATGTATCTGCAGAAAAATGTCTTCACAACGTTGCTGTTCAGCTGTTCTTACACGCGCTTTGTCAATTTCTTCAGATTCCCAAAAACGTTGTAATAGACGATCCAGATGTGGCTCATTCTTCTCCACTACCCCAACTACATTGATTAATCCACAGTTTGTACTAATACTTCCACCATGCATTAGCCATCCTTATCTTGAGGGCTGAAATACAATCCCAAGTGAATTTAGGAAGCTTCCGTCACGTAAAACAAGTGCCCATACACCAGCACCGAGCAAAATATCTATTGTACCAGGTACACATGCACCAGGGTCTGCCAAATTCGATACAATTTTTGAAGGAATGACATTTCCTGGTATTCGTTCATTCGGTAACCACAGCTCCGACAAGTTAGGTCCAATCATTAGGTCTATAGTTGCTAATGGTGTATCATTTATCCTAGATAGCAACTGACATGTCAATTTTCGTGTGTATGCATTCTCAGATTTTCCGCCAACTCTATGCATTCGAACGTTACATTGCTCAGTTGGCCATTTGAGTGATTGAATAATTTTGTCGCTAATCAGCTTTGCTTGTGCACCAGTATCACATAATGCACGCAGTGGTGGAGACATATGATCGCCTAATTTAATGCATACGATAGATGTAGCTAACATTGCAGTCCATATTCCTTCTTCTTTGTCATTTTTCACTGGAATATGAGTGGGCGTGCCGAGGACACTACGCCCTAAATCAGATAATAATTGCTAATTATTATCATGTGTTTGCACTGCTGGCTGGTTTTTCTACTACTCTTTGTCTATCAACATCTCGCTGCAAACCGTGAAGTGTCTCAACCGGTGAACCAATATTGAAATTTATTGAACAAAGAGGACTGTTGTGTTTGGTCTTACATCTTGGACAAGGTCTTTCTGGACATTTTTCAGATTGATGGCTAAAGCTAAAGCAATTCATACATCGTCTATGCCTTTCAATGTATTTTAATCTGTCAGTCACTGACAAATTCTTGAATTTAGAACAGTGGAATGGCCAATGTCTTTGACCTAAACAAAGATCGCAGTTTGGAAAAGCTTCGTTGCTTCGACCAGTTATTTTTATGTTACTGTTTGATGAGCTTTTGGATGCACTGTTTCTTTGATAGATACTTGTTTGAGTGGAATATTTGAAATCTGTTGATGTCATCTGAGACAACACACTAGCTCGTACTTCAAGAAAGCGAAACATTCCAGCAAGCGTTGGTAATTCATCTGTTGATCGATGCACCGACCATTGCATGTGACTATCAGCATCAAGTAATTTCTCAATTTGGTAGAGTAACATATGCTCAGCTACAACTTCCGAACTTAGTAACAACTGCAGTTGACGGAAGGCATTTCTTGCTGAATCAAGCATCTTTCGCATAGTGTCATACGTCGGATGTTGTAGTGGTTTGAGTGCTGACAACGTTTTTAAATGTGCGCGAATTGTATTGTACTCATTGCCGTACTGTTTGCACAATTCAGCCCATAGTTGATTGCATGTACTTAAATCTCCTATTGGCCAATTCTTATAAATTTGCTCTGCTCGACCTTGTAATGCTCCTAACAGATAACGCATTTTCTGTGATTCAGAAAAATTTGAATTGTGAATTAGCCCAATCACATTCTAGACCAGAGAATTCAGATATTCGTGGTGGCTCTGATACTTGCATTTGAATAGGTGTTGTACCAAAATGATTAGGAAAGGTTGACCCTCGTTCTATCACCGACGACCCAACTAACGAAATCTGTCTCCGCAGCTTTAATTTATAAGCCAAATATTGCTCTTCAGCTTCAGCTAAAAACGCACTACATATTGACAATTGCTCTTCAGAAATCTGTTGTTGACCAAGTATTGGCCAATCGGCTTCGAACTTTTTCCAAACCTCTTCAACTCGATCGAGACGGATAATTGCCTCTTCAGATGACCACTGAGCAATTTCTTGATCTGTGTGACTTGTTGCAGCACGCCGCAATGTTTCGCGGTACAGCCGCATGGATTGAGGGATAAGATTTTTAGATGCTTCAATACTGCGATTTGAGGATGATAATGCTTGAATATGAGCATCTTCTTCCTCTATTGCAGATGCAGCATCAATCTCAGCTTGCTGCTCGCGTGTTATTCTTACAAAAGATCCTGTCGCTCCTTAAAAGAAAAACATACAAAATAGAAATTGCTCTAATTTTCGAATGACCTACCAATGTGATGCACAAAAAAAAAATCAAACATATCTGAGCGAACGCACTCTGTCACTCGAAATAAAATTGATTTTTCCTTCAACATATTTTGCACTTAAAATTTTGTCAACTATGCACATCACATTAATAGTAAAAATTGCTCTTATATGCTCATTATGCTCAATGCATGCTCATAAATCATAATACTCAATGCTCAGTGTTCAAATGCTCAGTGTTAAAATTCTCATATTGCACAGTGTTTCGAAAAACGTACCTTTTTTAAAAAATATATTGAATTTTGAATTATACAAAATAATGAATTAAACATTACATTGTTAAAAATTTCACTATTGTGAACTAAAAATAATTGGTATAAAATTCAAACTTCCCGCCCATCCGGCCATATTTTATTTCAAATTCAAAAAAGAAGAAGAAGAAGAAAAAGAATAAGAAAATAAAATCATTCCATACGAAATATCCGCACAATACGCACGCATTTTTCATTTAAAACGTTTTATCGCTAAAGTTTAATTTTCTAACTTTCGTTTCTTTTATATTAAAGCTCAAGTAAGAGCAAAATTATTTACAAAAAAGATTATAAATTTTATGGCGTCCGAGCAGTGACAAATTTAATCTAATAATTTGTTCCAATTTTTAAATTAATTCGCGAAGTGATATCGTTATATGTATACATATACTTATATAAACTAACTTTAAAAAGTATACACGACGCGAGTTAATTCATTAAAAAACAATTAAAATTAATAATAAAATCGGTGGAATCGCAAAGTCGTGCGTGTGTGAAAAAAAAACATCAAATTGTGTCTAGCAAAACCACCCCCAAAAGGATCCATTGCTGCAAACATCACATGCAAAGAGCAACAACAATACCAAAAGGAGCTCCAAAGTCACCCCAATGTCAGCGGACAAAAGCCCAAGGGAAGTCGACACAGAAACTGAGGTATACACAAAAATTGAAAGTTCTAAAATTTAATTTATTGCAAACAATTGCAACAATTTTGTTTAATAGTTTATTAAAAATTTAACTGATTAAATTAATTACAAAAAATTGCAACATTGTTGTTTTAATAATTAAAACAACAACAAAACTTTCAGTTTTTGTCATCTTTGCTATATACACAACACATATATACATATACATATTATATTTTGGTGAAACAAACAAAAGTGCGATTTTTTATTTTATTTAAAAATTTTATTGCTAATAAATATATAAAAGTGATATTTAAACTAAAAATTCACATTTAATATCAATTTAATTAATTAAAGACCAAAGTCAATTGTTTTCTCTATCTACTGTTGCGCCGCCGCCGCCGCTGTCACCGACCGTCGTACATGTCGATTATAGTTTGCGAAAACACACTACACTATCTTCATATAAATTGTTTGGAACTTTACGTTCATAAAATCGAAAACGCGATTTATTAATTAAACAATTAAATTTGCGAATATTAATTTCATTTAATTAAATAAAAGAATTTGTGTAAATTCAACTCGTGTAAGTGAAATTTGTTTACAATTTGTTTTGACATTTCACTCGTTTGACAGTTCGTTCAGTTGGTACTCTCTTTCGTTAAGCTCTCAGCTGTCAACAGTGGTTGTGTTCAGTGACACAAAATAATTTTCAAATTTATTATACGAAGAGTGTGTTCAGCAATATATTTATAAAAAATATTTTATTTTTTTTTTCTCATTTCAAACAATTTCGATTTGAAGTAAACAACTTTCGGCAATTCGCACAAAAATAGTTTTTTGAAATTTATTTATTTTTCGAGGAATTTCGTATAGAATAAACTAATTTTCTAACGATTTTCCAATTTTTAAAATCAAAAACTGAAGTGCGAACTGAATAGTTTCTGGATAAACTAATTCAGAAATAAATTATTTTTTTTCGAAAGTAAATAAAATAAATTAATAATGACGGGCAAGAAACGGCAGCAATCACCTAAGAAAAACGTAGATCTCGAACATTTAGTTCATCAACGATTACAAATTAAAAACAATATAATTCGAATTAAAACGGGCCTTGAAGAAAAAACTTTATCGTTTAATCCAATCGAATTAGAATGTCGATTAGATATTTTAAATTATATTGACGAATTAATGAATTGTCAGTCGGAAATAGAATCAATTGATCGTACTGACAATTCCCGCGGTGAATTGGAAGATATTTGTGTTGGTGCAAAAGCACTACTAATTTCACATGTCAATAAAAGACGAAAGTCGAGTGCAGTTGACTATTCTTTTAGCAACCCACACCATTCACGACTTCCAAAAATGTGTTTGCCTAAATTCAGCGGCAAATACTCTGAGTATAAAAATTTCATCAGCCTTTTCGAAAGTTTAGTAGACAACGATCCAATGCTTCCGGATATTGAAAAGTTCAACCATTTAATTTCCTGTTTATCAGGTGCAGCTTTAGGAACAGTTAAGGCTTTCCAAATTACAGAACAAAACTATCCGAAAGCATTAGCGAGTTTAAAGAAAGTCTACGACAATAATTGTTTAATCTTTTTCGACAATGTGTCAACACTTTTCGAATTAAAAGAAATTTCTAAACCATCTAGTCTTCATTGCGAAGCATGATCGATACAGTTTCTGCAATTTATGATTCACTTCTTTCATTGGGAGATGAAAAGAATATAACAAACGCGATCATTATACATTTAGTTATGTCAAAGGTGGATGCAATAACAAAGTCAAAATGGGAAGAACAATTAGATTTCAACACTCTTCCTTTATGGAAAGATTGTGAAGAAGCTCTTAATAAAAGATATCAGCATTTTTCTGCTGAAGAAGCTTCAAGTTCAAAATTCAAGTCTTCCGATAAGCAATCCAAACCTAATCAAGATTCAAGTCGTTTTAAAAATCAAAGATCTTCATTTGCTTGTGTAAACTCGCAACAAAATAAATCGAAATGCATATATTGCAAATCAAACGACCATTACATAACTTCGTGTCAAAATTTTACTTTATTGCCTGTCCAGCAAAGATTCGAATATGCTAAAGGTGTTCCCATTTGCATTAACTGCCTTCGAAAAGGACACACAGTTTCTAAATGCAAAATGAGTCGGTGCAGCGTTTGCAATCGATCACATCGCACATTACTGCACCAGTACGAATCAACTTTTAATTGTCCACCGACACAAGCATCAACAAGTTTTCAAGCTATGCATGCTTCTGTTTCGAGTGATAAAGTTATTCTTGCCACTGCAATCGTGCAAATAAAGAAGATTTGAACCTTTGCATATCGACTTTTATAGAACAAACTATGGTATTAATGAGCCTCTTAGTCGCATGAGTAAACTTTTTAACTTGAACCATTCATCCTTAGACTTTAATTTGACGAAAATGGGTTTAAAACATTGTTTCGAACCAGTGCTCCACAATCGTGACTGTTAATCAATGTTTTAAATAAATTAAACATGTTGGATTTTTTGTACTTATAATTTTATAACTTGTAAATTTGTTCGTAATTATTTTGTTTTATATTGTGCATGTGGGAGGTTGTATTTTTTGTCTACTAACCACTAACATGCACTTATGATGAGCCTCTGATTGTAGTTAAAAGCTTGTTCTAAGCTTTCTATATCAAAGAATTACTTGATTCTGGCTCTCAATTAAACTTCATCACAGAAGAATTAGCTAAAGGTTAAAACTTCGAAAAAAAGAAAAACCTTTGAATCTGCTTGGCATTGGAAAGGCAAGTACTACGGTAAATAAAAAAGTACACGAAGAAGTTAAATCAAGATTTAAAGATCATTCGTTTTCTGCTGATTATTGGGTAATGAACTCAATATCGTCATATCAGCCGGATCAAGCAATAAATACTTCGGATTGGAATATTCCATCCAACATTCAACTAGCTGATCCGTATTTCAATAAGCCACAAAAAATTGACCTACTTATTTAGCAGACACATTTTTTGAATTGTTGTCAGTTGGTCAAATTAAACAAGGTCCTGAATTTCCAACTATTCAAAAGACACTTCTTGGTTGGATAATATCTGGGAAATACCCGAAGGGTACAAATAAAAATACCAAGCATTGCAATCTGGTATGTCAGTCTGAAGATTTATCAGATTTAGACGAAAAGATACCAAAGCTTTGGTTATTGGAAGAAATTCCTGGAGAAACGAAAAAATATTTCACTCCAGAACAACAATTGTGTGAAAAGCACTTTGTTGAAAATACAAAACTTTTGCCGAAAGGTCGTTTTGAGGTAAAACTTCCATTCAAATTATCCTCAAACTCGCTTGGAGCATCATTCGAAACTGCCAAACGCAGATTTCTCGCACTTGAGCGAAAGCTATCCAAAGATAGCATTTTGAGAGGCATGTATTATATGGATTTCATGAAAGAATACATTGCGTTGGGTCATATGTCACCAACAAATAATGAAATCCCAAAGGGCCCGCACTATTTCATTCCACATCAGTGTGTTTTGCGACCGCAAAGCACAAGTACAAAGTTGAGAGTTGTTTTCGACGCCTCAAGTCGAACATCGTCTCAACTGGCACTGAATGACACCTTGATGGTTGGGCCAACCATTCAAGAGGAGCTATTTTCGACGTTGCTCCGTTTTCGTACGAAAATGTACCGGCAAGTTCTTGTTGCTGAAGAGCACACGAAATACCAGCTCATAGTGTGGAGGCAGCATCCGTCACAACAACTGCAAATCTTTCGATTAAACACTGTAACGTATGGTACATCTCCGGCGCCATTTTTGGCGATACGGTGTTTAAAGATGTTGGGCGATGCTAACGAGTCTTCTTTCCCTACGGGGTCAGATGTTATTCGAAGAGATTTTTACGTTGATGATCTCTTAACTGGTGCCGATAATCTCGAAACACTTAAAATAATGAAATTCGAGATTCAAGATATCCTTACAAAAGGAGGGTTTCAATTAGCCAAATGGTTCTCAAATCATCCAGAGTATCTAAATATACTGGGAGTTCTGAAAAATCAATAAATTTTAACGATTCAGACTACACAAAAACTCTGGGAATTTGTTGGCACCCTAAAGAAGATACATTTAGCTTCAATTTGGACAATAATTTCCATGATCTACGAGCTACTTAGAGAAACATACTATCAGTTTCCGCACGTCTTTTCGATCCTCTTGGTTTGTTATGCCCCATAGTAACCAAAGCAAAAATCTTATTACAAGAGCTTTGGATAGCAAAAATTGATTGGGATGAGTCGATTCCATTGCGCTTTGATACCAGTTGGCAAAATTTTAAAGCTAATTTATCTCAACTTGGCGAGATAAAAGTACCAAGATTTGTCGAAACTCATTCGAACGCAAAAATTCAAGTTCATGGGTTTGCCGACGCTTCGACGAGAGCTTACGGTTGTTGTATTTACATCCGAAGCACGGCCGGTATCAAGTCGACGCTATTAACTGCAAAGTCTAGGGTGGCCCCTTTGAAAACAAAATCGAGTCCCAAGAGTGGACACAAAAAGTATCATGGACACATGTACCAACAAAACAAAATCCAGCAGACATTCTGTCAAGAGGCTGTAATGTTGAAGAAATCGATGCGCCAATTTGGTTCGAAGGTCCACAGTTCTTATTGAACGAACAATCATCGTGGCCGGTCAATTCGCATTTTGAGTTGTCTCCAGAAGATGAAGCTTTGGAAAAACGTAAAACAAATATGGTTCTATTAGCAGTAGAAAAACCTCGAACTAAACTAAACAAAGTTATGAATTTCCAGAAGAAATTGAAAAACTTCGTAGGAAAATAACTCTTCAAAATAGTATTCAAAAACTTAATCCGTTTATTCATGAATTTCAAGACAACGAATTTTCATTTTCGCTGATTCGTGTAGGTGGTCGTCTTTTGAACGCCCCAATTGAATATGATGCAAAATTCCCACTTTTGTTAACGAAAAATTCACCATTTGTAAAAACGTACTTAACGTATTTGCACCGAAAAAATTTCCATGCTGGACCTCAAGCTATGGTGGCATTGCTTCGAGAAAAGATTTGGCTAATAAATGCCAAAGAAGCTTGCCAAAAGGTTGTGCGACAATGTATTAATTGTTTTAAGTACAAACCGAAATTACTTACCCAAATCATGGGTAATCTACCAGCGGATCGATTGCGATCGCAACGACCGTTTTTAGCATGTGGAGTAGATTTCTGTGGCCCAGTAAATACCACTCTTAAAATTCGTGGCCGGCCGCCGAATAAAGCTTATATTTGCGTTTTTGTTTGTTTCGCCTCCAAAGCTGTACAGTGTACATATTGAATTAGCTTCTAATTTGTCGTCTGAATGTTTTATTCTCGCCCTCAAAAGGTTTATCTGTCGCCGAGGGATTCCGAAGACGATTTATTGCGACAACGGGACGAACTTTGTCTGAGGTCGGACGATCTTGAGGGAGATTCAAGAGGAGATGGAGAGAGGCGCAGAAGCCGTTCAACGGTACGCGCAGAGGAAGGCTTCAGCTTCGCCTTGATACCGCCCAGGGCACCGCATTTCGGAGGCCTATGGGAGGCGGCGGTCAAAGCGGCGAAAACGCTGTTACAGCGTACCGTGGCCAACGCACTCCTCACAACCGAAGAGCTGCTCACCGTGGTGATCGAGGTCGAGGCAATCCTCAATTCAAGGCCAATCGGGCCGCTAAGCGCCGACCCCAACGACGGAGAAGCCCTAACCCCAGCGCATCTTCTAATCGGCAGCAGCTTACGATAGCTGCCCCCAGAACCAGTGCCGGAACGGCAAACGGGCTGCTTGAGAAGATGGCAGCTTCTATGCTGGCTCAAGCAGTAGTTCTGGCTGAAGTGGTCCAAGGAGTATCTTGGCCTACAAGCGCGATCCAAGTGGGTACTGGAGCAGCCCAATCTTGTCGTGGGCAAACTCGTCCTTCCACGAGGACAACTCACCACCTCAGCGGTGGAAAACAGGACGAGTTATAGGGGTCGTCGAAGGGCAGGACGGCAAGGTCAGGGTCGCCGACGTTAAAACGTCCAACGGCGTGCTTAGACGCCCAATCGTACAACTGGCCCCCCTTCCCGATGAAAAATCTTGAAGACTACAGCCTTTCAACGTGGCCGGTGTTTCGACAAACGAACCTTTTTTAAAAAATATATTGAATTTTGAATTATACAAAATAATGAATTAAACTTTGAGTTTTATTTTTAAATTTACATTGTTAAAAATTTCACTATTGTGAACTAAAAATAATTGGTATAAAATTCAAACTTCCCGCCCATCCGGCCATATTTTATTTCAAATTCAAAAAAGAAGAAGAAGAAGAAAAAGAATAAGAAAATAAAATCATTCCATACGAAATAACCGCACAATACGAACGCATTTTTCATTTAAAACGTTTTATCGCTAAAGTTTAATTTTCTAACTTTCGTTTCTTTTATATTAAAGCTCAAGTTAGAGCAAAATAATTTACAAAAAAGATTGTAAAATTTCACACAGTTAAATTTCAAATTATATTTCGTCAGAGCCATGAAATACGAACCGACTCTTTCGATAATGTATTTTATATTTGCTTACCTCGGCGCTATGAACTTGACTTTTTATTCCTGCTCTCGTTTTGTTGAATTACGCATTCATCCTCCATAAAATCACATTCATGATCGCTCATAATTTCCTTCTTTTTTCGTCTAATGAATGAACGAAAAAAAAAAAATGTTATAAGTTCGAACTTCAAAATATGTTTTCTTGTTTAAGTCAATCCATCCTTAAATTTGTAATGTATAAGGAACATTTTACGCTGGTTACAAATCCGGCTCGATGGACCGTGTTTTGGAATAAACATATGCGTATGAAGATTTATTTTAATATATAAGACCAAACGAATTACTTTTAATGGACTGTATAGTACTTACTTCTGTTTATATTCCAATGCAATTGATAAAAACTAAAAACTCTAAAAATAATTACAGTTTTTAAATAAGAATAATCAGAATTTCATATTCTTAACACAATCGTGCCCTCTTCCTTCGATAGTCATCATTGCTACTGACTCTTGCAATATGTGGTCTTTTGAAGGCTGCAACAGTCGGCATACATGAGTAGTCTTATCTGCATACCGTTTATGCTTAATCCACCTCCGATGAAGTTATGGATGTCGTTAATATATAACGCAAAGAAAAGTGGACTTAATAAGCAGCCTTGTTTAACACCTAATGAAGTCTTGAACCATTCCGATAGTTTTTCCCCATCCCAAACAGCTGATTCAGTGTTTTCATACAGATCTTTAATAATTTTTAGGAGTTTCTCTGAATTTCCGGCTTTTTGCAGTTTATATAACAAAGCTTTACGGTCTATATAATCAAATGCTGCCTTGAAATCTATAAATTTTTTTATTGTTGATAAATGTAAATATTGTAAAAAAAAAATTAAAAGTAAAACATATTAATAAGAGTGTGCAAAAAAGTTTCTTTTTTCATTTTTCGAAAAGTTTAGATTTTAATGAAACAGAAAATTTCTAAATCGTGGTTTTTTAGATAATGAGTTTATACCTATTGATTTTTTCGTATTAGGGTGGCTCTAAGAAATGTTATCTTCGTTAAATGTTATCAACGTGGATATTGTTTTGACAAAATTATCGAAGAAAAAAACTTTCCATTAGGGTGGTTCAATTTTTTTTTTTTAATTTATTAAAAAAAAATTAATTTTTACTGCAGAGAAAGTTTGTAAAACATAGTTTATGAAATAAATTGTAGAATTAGGGTAGGTATTTTCGAATTAGGGCGCTCAGAAAAATTGTATATTTTACATTTACGCTTGGAATTCAACCAAATTCAATTTATATTTTATTTGTTTTTTATGTTGAACTTTTTAATTATTTTATTTTTTACCTTTATTGTTTTGCTTCTTTAAGTTCACATTAAATTAAAAACGCATCTTTTTTTAGAAAATTTATTTATTTTTGTCCTATATATTTCGAGGTCTTACTTGCCTCATCTTCAGGGTCATTGAAATTATTATTCAAAAAGATGAACCATTTTCTAAAATGTGGAAAAAACTTTTTAGAAAATGGTTCATCTTTTGAAATAATAATTTAAATGACTCTGAAGATGAGGCAAGTAAGACCTCGAAATATATAGGACAAAAATAAATAAATGTTCTAAAAAAAGATGCGTTTCTAATTTAATGTGAACTTAAAGAAGCAAAACAAAGAAGGTAAAAAAAATCCATTTATTTAATTTGACATGAATTTAATATTACTATAGCAAAAAACGCCCTTAATAAACTTTCCGTGCAATAAACAAAAAATCATTTTTTTGTCAAACGCAAAAAAAACTTTCTTGAACACCCTAATTAAACAAAATTTTCCCATCGATAATATATTTCAAATGTGAACCACTCGTTGTTTTTATTATTTTTTTTAGAAGAAAGTATGTATTTTTTTTTGAGCCACCCTAATGTAAAACGGTTTACAAATTTTCCGTGTTATTGAAAACAATATTACTGAAAAGTAAATATTTTTTTGCTTATTAAACTAAACTCATTCTGTGGTCTTTTTTTATATTTTTTTTCTCTGACGTTTATGAACACTCAGTTACTGCTGAAAATTGTACCAACGCAGGCCTGCAAACATTCTGCAGAATTGGTGTGTTCATTAATGCAGCAAAGCAGAAAGACGATTGTGCTAACGCAGATTTCCGACGTTTATGAAAACACCCTTTCCTGTAGCACTAATAAAAATAATTTATTGTTTTCTTTCTTCTATGAACTTCTTCGTACAAGAGCTGGAGTTGCCCAAGGCTCAAAACTTAGCCCCTTCCTCTATAGTATCCTGTGCCTACGTTCTGTAACTTAGTCGAGAACTTCTCGCATCGAAAAATTTTAAAACAAAAATTCCATACGTTTCTCTATTTGGAAAAATAACCTGTGTCTGTATCTCGATGTGAGAAGCAACCCTGTAAATTTTTTATTCCATTGGAATTATTGGAAACTGTCAAAAAAAGGGGAAATATTTGTACCTTTGGCCATCAAAGGTCATATAGACATAGTTTTACAACAAATATCTCAAGGCTCGGTAGTCCGAAGGTAGAGCATTAGGTCAGCGAGTGGAGGGTACCAAGTTCAAGTCGCAGTTAGGGCAGGTAATTTTTTCTTTTTTTTTTTTTCTTTAATATTCTTTTTTTTATTTTAAAAATTTAAGTGATACAAAAATAAATTACCGTGAACACTTTTACTTTTAACACATCTCACATTTAATGAAAGATTATCAATTTTTTTTTCAAATATCTTAATTTCTCGCATCCTTTTTGCTTGTGAGAAATTTTGGCAGTTCAATCGAGAAATTTTCTCGATTATTTTCTTACAGACACAGTTTTATTCACATTTTTCCAGTCTGTCAAGCATTTTCATTCAGAAATGTTTCAAGGCGAGAAAATTTTGTTTATAGAAACAAACGAATGTGAGAAAATGATTTTTGTGTCGATTCACATTATTTTTGTTCCGATTTGCGTGTTTCATGCGAGAAATTTCTCGATGCGAGAGTTACAGAACGTAGGCACTGAATACAGTCCAGCCGCTTGCTACGCTGACGATTCGCTCACATACTACAAGTCCGTCTCGACAACGATAGCTCCCAGGAAAGTTGAAGCTCACATTGGAAAACTGTATGAGTTCTGCAGTAAATGGGGTATCCGGATCAACGCATCAAAATCGGAATTACTGTGCTTTAGACGAACAGGAGGACGCCTTCACCCCCTGATGAAGAGAAGAAACGGATTAAGCCAAGCAGCTTCTTCGACCTGTCATCGCCTATAGCTTTCCGGTATGGTATACCATTTCCGAGACAGTCATGAAGGAACTTCAAATTTTTGAGAGGAAAATCCTGAGGATCTGCACCGGACTTTACTTCGATCGACAGCGACAAAAATACTACAGGATAAGCTTTATATGTGTACCTGCCAATTAAGGCTTATCACGCGGTGGGCCTACCCACATCGAGGTCTACTCGGGCCAAGACCAGAGCCCCAGAATGCAAACTCAACATTCTGGTAGCAAATTAAAAAATCATTCTGGTGCATGACTCCTTACCCTTGTTGAGAGCCGAAGCCTATCAACACTTCTTGCAACTAGTCCAACAGGAGACTAAGCTGCCATTTGTTTCGCATTCGAATAACCACAACCACTGCGATGCTCCCGAAGGGCCATCCCAATGTATTGTAATCTGTGTAGCCTAATGTCGTTTTCTATTGACGAATCTCAGAATGAGATTTGTGAATTTGACAGCTGAAAGGGGGGGTGAAGAGGGGAAATAGTGGACAAATCTCAGATTTCATGATCTATTTGCGTCTTGAGATTCAAAAAAATGACAAAAAAATGAATCTGAGATTCAAGAATCTGATTCTGGATTTTTATCAAGATTCACGCATACAAACACACCCACTTTCACACACACTCCTCTGTTTGACATTTGTCTGAACATTTGTTGTTGTTTTATTTTTTTTATACGCACAGATTTCACACACAATTACAAAACTAGATTTCATATTCTATTTGCAGTGGAAAATCTGAGAATTTTACACAAAAATCTCAAAAGTCAATAGAAAACGACATAAGCTACACAGGGGCTGTACAATACCCCGCAGTACTCATATGCTGAGTTGGCTCATTAGTTTATTAGGACCTTATTTCCACTTCCTATTTTACTAATTTTTAGTCTTTTGTTCACCAGAACTAAGGTTTAGCTTTTTAGGTTTAACTTTTATGCACTGCTTTGGAAAGGCTCAGTACACAAGAATAACTTAAATACCCTTATGGGCTAACCTGACATTCACATAGCTTGCAGCGCAGTGGGAACGCATTAGCACACAAAATACATAGCGTTTAATAGTCCGTAATAATGAAATTACAGACCAAAAACTATACGTAATTAAGGACCATAGCAAAATGAAAGGTTATATTTGTCTCATTGGTTAGTCACTACCTTTTAAGGCTGCACGGAGAAAAAATAAGGTATGAACTACCTTATTTCTGGTATATTTAACTTTAATGTAAAGTTTAAATAGGGATGACTCCCCAATAAAATGGAATTTACCTTACTTTTCTAGTAAATTTATAGCTTAGGATTAACTTTACAGTAAAGCCTTTTTTTGCCTTTCTTAAAGCCTTTCTAATAGAAATTACTAGAAAGTTAGGTACATATTTTACCTTACTATAAGGCTGAAAATACTGATTTTTAAAGTAAATTGAACTTCTCTATGGAAGGTATATAATTTAGTTCCAGATTGGATCAAATAAAGTCAATTTCATTTTTATTGATGACATTTTTCTAAATAAAATTGTATGCATTTATCTTACAAAAATTAAAATAAAAATGTTGAATTTTGTAATTATTGAAAAGCATAACTAGGTAACACGTACTTAATCCTCAAAGCTATTTAGAAGTAAGTAACGTATGACCCTGTTATGTTTTTCAATAATTAAATAAATTACCTAGTTTATTATAATTTTGTAAGGTGCAAACAAACAATTTTATTTAGGAAAATATCATCATCATCAATAAAAATGGAATTGACTTTATTTGATCCAATTTTTATCTAATTCTTCATGAATTAATTAGATTGAATGATGTTAATTCATATGGATACCTATATATTATTCTAACACAAGAAAAAAATATGCTATCCGTAAATACGGAGCCAATAACAACGCATAAAGGAACACAAAAAGTAATGAAACCATTTCACTTCCAAAAGAAAAACACAGATTTTATTTCTTTATTAATTATTCCGCACCCGGACACCTAAAAGCTTTGACAAAAAAAATTTCCAAAACACATGGAAGACAAAATGGCAGACTTTTCAATGACAGCAATTAAGAGTTATTACTATGTATAGGGGAAAATTCCTAGAATTAGGTAATATTAGGTGTGTTTTTTATTACCACCGCACAGTGGGTCACCTCCCATACAAAGTGCGGTCAAAAATATAATGACCATTTTTTTTTTAATGAAACACCTTTATTATCATTTTATATGATTTATTATTGCAAAAAAATGCATCAAGTCAGTTTTTTAAAATTTTGGTTATTTTCAAGAAAAATAAAAAAAGGTAAAAATTTTTTTTTTTTTGAAAATATAAAAAAAATGGTTAATGCCGGAAATGGACCTGCCTGTCAGTCGAGCACTTTACCCTTACCCTCTAGTTCAGTCTTTTATAAAAATAATAGTGCCAAAAAGGAATTTTTTTAGTTTTACGTTGTAATTTTTTTTTCTCCGTGTATCGTCATTTAAACTCGTATTACTCGAAAAGGGGAAAAAAGGGGAAAAAACGGCGCTATTATTTCGAAAGGTAGGATGGTATTCTTCATTTGAGAACTTAAATTGAAGAGGGCTCTCGAAGGCAAACCAACTAAATCTCTAATTTAATGAAAATTGAGCTAAATAAAAATGGTTAAAATTGCTTCGCTAACGAGCCCCATTACAATTAGCCTTAATGTTATTTAACAATATAATTTATGTTTTTAGAAAGTATTAACCTTCTCGTTTAATATCAATAACAATTTAATACTGTTCACAATTTTTAACACCCGCTATCACTATCGCAAGTTCACACCTTATAACTGCAGCGATTAAAAAATTGTACCTTTTTTTATATACCGACTTTGAATGGCTATTAAGAAATGAAAAAAAGGGTAACCGTCAAATTTTTTTTGGTTTTGGTTCGAAGGGAGATTGTAGAACGTTGTTTAATCATTGGATTTTAAAAAATTGACATTTACTTTTTTTATTTTTGACCTATGGCGGGACCCACTGTGCACCGGTCTTAACTGGACAAAAAAAAACGAATCGGGGCTTAACCTGAAATCTTGGCAGCACTGTATATTGAATGTTCCGAAAACAGCAGACACAACAAAAATTTAGAGTAGTCATATTTTTCGCTTTCGTCATTTTCTTGTATTTTCCATGTATGTTTTACAAAGAGATACAAAAATGTATGCTAGCAAAACTATTTTAATACATTTTGTCCTTCCAAACGTGAGTTTTCACGTTTTTAAACAAATTCTAAACAATTTATGAAAAATTTGTTTGGTAGCACAGATTTAAAACTCTTCAAAAAGTTAAGCCCAGAGAAATCTCCGGGCTAAACAACTAAGCCCAAGGGGCTAAGGTGTTGTTGTATTTAACATGTAAATTGCTTAGCCCAGACTGCGTTTTTTTTTGTCTAGTTAAGACCGGTTGTAATAAAAAACACACCTATTATTACCTTAGTGTAAGGTAAAACTTATTCACAGAAAAGTTAAATTTGTAAAATATGTTTTACTAGAATCTTAAAGTGAAAAGAGTCATACACTTTTTCGGATGAAGGTTTATTTTACTCTACGTAAAGATATTGCTACTCGTAAGGTATATACTACTTTATTTTGTTCACCATAATTTTCTTGTACAAATTACTTTACGGAACCAAGAAATGTTCAATACGTAAGGTAAATTTTACTTAAAATCTAGGGCTTTTTACTTTCATTTCCTTACTAGTCATATGGAGTATAAAATACTAGATTCATTTTTCTCCGTGTGAGAGCCCTGAAAAGGGCTCGGCACTTGTATAGTAGTTTGTCCAGGAGCACCACGGGGGGTCAATGAGCAAAACTCCTATGAAGACTATTGGTTTCGGCATCTGTAAAAACAGAATACGTACTTAACCCTCAAGCCTCGTTAAGGCTGTCTTCCCTTGGGGGAAAAATACTACAGCAACGAGCGATTCTACGAGGAAGCAAACATCATGACGTTGGAAAAGTATCTGCTGCAATCTGCAAAGAAACTTGTCGGAAGCATCGCCAACCACCCCAATCAGCTGATGAGAAGCGTGAGAACCCAACAACGACATCCCGAACCCAGATACCTTAGGCCTCAGTTATAGCTATCAGTAAAATCCATCAGTAAAAATAGAAACATCAGTGATGCGTTCTTTTATTCGACGATGTTAACTATTGTTAACAATAGTTAACTTTCATCGTTCCTAAATGAGAAAAAATTTACAAAGTGTAACATCGTGACGTCACAACATCGTTCCTAAATCCAGTGTTGAAGTGTCAAATAGTTACATTTTGTTACTCTTTCCAACTCAGCTCCTGGACTTGAGTTTCAATGTTAATCTGTCAAACACAACTAAATGGGGAAGAGAGGGGATGATGTGAGAAGAGAATTTCTTGTTTGTTTCCATATTTGAAATTATTGAATGCATATTTTTTTTTTCAATTTGCTTAGAATTCAATTAAAAAGAATTATTTCAGTACCAAATTAATTTTTTCTTGTTTATTCATTCATAAAATTAATCTCAAAAATTTTTCTTTTGACAGATCAACAAAATGTAACATTTAGTCGTTCCTAAATCAAAGTTAACATTTTGTAACAAAATGTAACAAAAACAAATACAACGATTTTTTTGACATAACAACAATAGTTAACATTGTTCAATAAAAGAACGGACCACAGGAATCTGAAATCTTTTACTGATGAGTGTTTATAGCAATCAGTAAATTTACGTCATTAAATTAAATGTTTATTTGACATTCGCGCTTCAAGCAATTTTTTTACTGTTGATTTCATCATTAATTTTTTTAATGATGGCACCGGAACAGTAAAAAAATGGAACGCCATCAGTAAAACGAAATGGAATTTTTTTTGACATTTGGCAGTCAGCTGTTCAGTAAAATGAAATTTCATCAGTAAAATTTATAAAATGGATTCGTGAATAAAAATTAACACAAAATGCATTGATTCTTTTTGAAAAAAATAGTGGAAATATGTTTTCAATGTATTTCATCAAAATTTTCCACAAAATATAAGATTAAAGTATTCAAAATAGCAAAACAAAATTTTTACTGATCGATTTTACTGATAGCTATAACTGAGCCCTTAGTGCTTTGGATATTCTGGATGAGCAAATTATCCCAAACGACAACGAGGAAGTAGTTTACTTTTACGCCGATACGCAGTCGGTCTACTACCGCGGCTAAATGCCATACCACCCAAGACCCAACCCACCATAATCAATACCACAACTGGACAACCGGGACGGAACACCCCGAGGATAACCTAGTCAGCAGACTTGTAAAATTAAACCTATTCATGTACTTATTTATGTTTTATCTTGTATCCATTGTATAAGGCTAGGCCCCATATGTGCCAACAAATTTTATATCAATCAATGTATCTTATTAGAAATAAGTTAACCTTATAGCCTTTTCACACCAAACCCAAAAACGCGGTTTATGGCAAAAAGTTTTCAAAAACCTGAAAAGCGTTCACACCACAAATTTAAAGGTTTTTTTTGACATCCAAATGTCAAGTTTTCGATGGGATTTAATATTTGTTGTTTAAATCAGCTTGAGATCACAAAATTAATGAAATAAAATGAACTCTGGTAATTTAAATATAATTTTATTTATTTGGTCGTTAAATTGTGTAGTTTCATTTTAATTTCTTCCGGAGAATAATATATTGGCCACCCCTCAAATTCTTTAGACATTTTGATGTAAATATGGCCATTGAGCTATGGCTCCTTTTCAGCCCAAAGTTCCAATAGGAACTCTTCATCTTCGGTCCCACACATTTTTTTTGTCTATTTTTTCTGCTCTGCCATTTTCTATAATTAATGAAAGAAATAAAAAAAGAAATTTGATTCATATTATCAAAAAAAAAAAAACAAACCGCATTTGCAAAACAATTAGTTATCTTTGCTTGTCAGTTCTGTTTTTTTTTTGTCTGCTGTCAGTTCTTTTTTTTTTTGTCTGCTGGATTGTTGCTGAATTCCTGAAAAGGTTTATTTGGTTATTTCGTTTGGAGTTGAATGTTTTCATTTTCAGGTTTTTGGCAAGTTTAATCAAAAACTTGTGTTTTACGAAAACTTGTGGTTTATGAAAAATGTATGGAAAAACTTGTGTTTTTGATATAGATTTTTCGCAAAAACCGCGTTTTTGACTTGGTGTGAAAAGGCTATTAAGTCAATTGTATATAGTATGTTCAATAAAACAAAATTGAAAATTTACCTCGGCTTGAAAGATACTTGGGGATTGAGCCATTGGAACAGAGAGTTTGGTACTAGGCCCAAAGACGCCTGCCCCTGTACCTTCCGCTGTCCTCGACCCGTCTGTATACCATTGATGGTATTTTCTTTGAATGAGTAGTTGATAGATTCACCTATCCAATCTTTTTTACTACTGAGATGTATATTATAGTTTTTCACAAAGTTATAGTTTGTGACTATGGCATCTCTTGGAAAGTCAAGGAAGTTTTCTTCTGAGGATCTGGACAGGAATTCTCTTTCCCTGTTGCCTACGCATTTTCCAGCCCCAGTTCCTTCCCTGGCAAATCTCATGATAGCTCCCTTAGCAGCACTCTCAATATTGGAAGTGGTTGTTTTCATTGTTCAATCTGTTCATGATATTTCGATCACGTTCGATCATTCGAGTAAAGTCTAGTGTTTATGAACAGTCGAACTGTTTACGAGTAATTTTGTGCGTGGGTATGTAAGACCGAGTATAGATACTCATGAGTTCAAACAATTTCTATGGTTTGAATTGTGAGTATTTTTGTTTATGATGATTTACGAGCAGTGGCGTATCCAGAAAAAAATTTTGAGGGGGCTGGAAAATTATACCTCACTTGAAAAAAAATTATGCCTCTTCAAATAAATTATGCCTGAATTTAGATTTCCTATTCCTAGTTTATATTTGAAAAATTATATACAAAAAGTGCAAGCACTCAAAACGAAATGTTTAATTAATTAATTTATACATTAAGGCTACTTATTTATCAAGAAACGGCAACTTAGTGTCTTTGAGTACGTGTTGTGTCAAGCTGCATACAAAAAGTGACATCTGTTTTGGAAGCAAACCTCAAAAGTAATACGCCAACAAATAAAAGTAAATTTATTTTCGTTATTTTTCAACAAAAATATCTGAACTTACATGTGTTTTCGTTTTTATTCGACACAAAAATTTTAACGTCAAATAAATGACATTTGATTCGAATGATTAGAAAGTCAAAATTTGCTTGATTTTCAAAAGATAAATGAACTTTCGAATCGTTCGAAACTGAAAATGCGAATCTTTCGAAACCGAACAACTTTCGCACGAAAGCGAATGTCAAAATAAGGCTGATTTTCTTCGAAAGGAATTTTTCAAGGGAGCTAAGACATTGATTTACATAATTCGAAGAAATTATCGACCAGTTTTTTTTTCACGAAAAAGAAATAATTGTCTATTTGCAAGCGTTTTAGACCTTTTTATGGCAACAAAATCGCTTTTTGCAGTTTCTTTTCTAGTAAAATTGTGGACATTATTGTGAACAAAGTTCTTCGAAAAATTTAACACAACCAAGAGTTAAATGGTAAAAACGAATAGGTACTGTATAAATAAAATTTCGAACAAGCATTATTTAAAAGATAGATAGCTAATTTATTAATTTTTAGTTTTTTTATCAAAATTTTTCAAAGAAACTTTAAAAATATAAATCAAGAGTGGAATGGAAAAAATGCCTTTTTGGCAAAAAATAAGCGTCAATGCCTTAGCTTACAAAATTATGCCTAAAAGGCATAATTATGCCTCAGTTGGCATCGCTGATCGAGACTGAAGCGCTGTGCTGCGGTACTGAAAGTGGTATAGTAGCATTTTACTGCTCTCGACAGCTTCTGTTTTTTTTGTCTGTTTTTTTTTCAAAGTTCTTGTATGCCAAACATTTTACAAAAACAGCAAGGTGTTGAGTCATCCTTAAAAAAACAGTTTATTTCGTTTGAACTTTGTCTTAACAGATTTGTTCCTATCACGTCTATAGTTTTTGAGCTAGACTCATATCACTATTTTCGATATAAACGCCCATGTTTCGCAATTCGACCGAAAGTGAATTGAAATCAACTTTTCGATTTCACGTGAAATGAAATATCATATATTCTTCATTTCGATTGATTTCGAAAAATTAGGAATTGCTTCGAACATTTTTCGAGACAAATCAAATATGAAAGTGAAATGCAGAACATGGGCGATTTTATTGCAAATTTTAAAATAAAATTGATTTAGGTTAAGTGTAATGTGAATGAGGTTGCAAACACAGAAGCAGAGCGCAATTCCTGCAAACACAGAGGCAGTGATGAGATATGATATTTCATGCCTCATGTGTATTGTGTATTTTGTATTAAATAATATTTTGTCCAAAAATTGCAGATTCATTGAAAAGGGCACCAATTTCACGAACAGAAACAAAGTGAATTGAATTCCATCAGAAAATCTAAATGAGTGAAGAAATACAAAATACCTAATTTCTCTTTCGGCAAGTGAATACCCAAAATGGAAATGCAGAACGCGATAGTTTCAAAAACTAATTTTCAATGAAATTCTTTTTGATGTTTAATTCGAAATACATATTTTGTTCGTAATATGTTGCTTCTTTAATCCAAATCAGAAGCGCCAACTTGAATTTGCTTAAATAATCCATTAGTTATGTTGACCACTAAGATTTTGAGATATCCAAAATTTCAATTTCCAATATCTTTGAGAAAAATATTATCTTTGAAAAATGTATTAAATATACTTAAAACGATAAAATACGGCGTTTTCAGATTGCATAAGAAGTTTTGCAAAATTTTACGGTGATGTAATTCGACGTCAAAATACTTAAAAAAAATTATCTGATAACCTCCGAATTAAACTAAAATTACCCCAACCCTGTCGAGCACGAACGATCATTTAAAAAAATTGAAATTGTTCGAATAGGTTCGAACATACTCATTTGGATCTCTGGTGTCCACTAAAACCAAAGTATCCCCTGTACCCATATTGCACGGTCGAATGCTGATGATGCAAAACAAAAGGTAGTGTGCGATTGATTTGATGAGGGTTGTACCGTTGTTGGGCTTTTAATGCACCCATGATTCAGTTTTTGAGATTATATAAATCGCGTACGATGATTGTATCGTGTATTCCATGCTGATTAGGAACCTACCATAACTTGATGAGCTTTTCGATTATATAAAATTCAATAATCCAAAAATTATGCAATATAATTTTCTTAAAATTTGCTTCGTACTTACAAGCTTTTGTTTCCGCTGCCACACAAAATTGCCACAGATTATCAAAACCAAAATAATCACTTCTTAGCCATAAAACAGAAAATACTAGCTGCACTCGAGTTACTAGGGTGAATATTAACTTTCACTTTAGTTTAGTTTACCTTTCACTGAAAAAAAGTCACTCTAAATAATAAATTTCCTTAAATGAAGTTTTGGCGTTTTCAAGACTGTTCTCCAGACCAAAGTTACCAGCCTTCCTTCCTAATGAAGCTATAAGAATAGTTTAAAAATTTGAAAAAGAACCAATATAAAAAAATGAAGAAATATATGCAGTTGCACTTAAGGCTGAGTGGACCACGTAAAAATCGGGTTATCGTTTACAAATCGGTGAATAACTTTTACATTTTTAAAGATAATTGAATGAAATAAATTTTACTTTTTAGATAATAAACAAGGCTAAATATCTTCATCCCCACAATTTCCAAATTTGTGCACTTGTAATTAAGAGAGAACAAAACATGATAAAATTTTCGTTCTTTTAGAACGACCTGAAAGACATTGGTTTGTTTCTTAGTTAGATTAAAATTTTTATTTTTTTTATTTCTATTTTCGATTGAGGTTGAATCAAACTACGGAGTAAAACTTTTTTGAAAAACTAAAAATGTATTTTTCATAGAAAAAAATTAATCGAAACTGAAGCTATTTTTCCTTATGTTACAATGTTTGAACATGTGTAACTTCTGCAATTATTGTTAAAATTCATCGAAATAAAAAGAAATAAGTACTTCAACTCAAATACTAACACATTGATTAGTTTAAGAAATTTATATTAAGTTTTAAGGTCTTAAACAACAAAAAAATGTTAAAAAGTCATTTTTTCTTAACTTTTTTTTTAAAAAAGTGGTTTAATTTCTTTGTTTTTCAAAGTATGATTTTGATTTTATTTTAAAGCTTAGTTTATGGACTATGGAGTAAAGCTATATTTTGTTGAAAAATATTATTTTGTAACCCTCCAATCGCTTTTTAAATAGTCCCAAAAACAATAAACTGTACTATGAAACCAGAATTTTAAGATTTTTTGTTATATTTTTTTTATTTTTTTTCATTATTTTTTCTATCAATATCAAGTTAGAAAACAAGAATTGCTATAATAGTTTTCTTACAATTATTTTTTGAAAAAGAGTCTACTTTCCATTTTTTTCCTCAGAAATTCATGGAATGCGTATGTATTGGAATTTGTAGTTCAAACAAATTCCGCTGGCGCTAGTTGTATCTCTCTCTTTATTATCTTTTTTTTTGTTTCTACATGATCTCTCGCACTCGCTCTGTCGAGTGGTTGTTTGGTGGTATAAAGAATAAGATGAACTTAGGTATCTGCATTCTACATATTGTTTGTACATAGGTTTTTCCATAAAATAGGATTGGCGCCAGGCTAAGTGCATGCAAAGTGTTGTTGTATTTTTTTCGCGAAAATGAGAGGATACAAGAAATGGATCTCTCGCACGTTTGCAATGTATGGTATCTGGTGTTGCGTGGTAAGTATATGGAATAGGATAAACGAGTTTGTTTTTTGTATTCTTGTTTTTTTTTTTTTTTTTAACTGGTTTATTTATCTCTTTCATAAATTTATGATGTTGCATGTTAGGTATTCTTCTGAGCAACTGTATGGATATATTTTTTTCTATGAAAACAAAATTTGGAAAGACAGGCAGTCTGTAATGTTATTCGCATTATAATACAAAAATCTAAATTTTCGAATTTTACTTTATAGATGAAATTGTCTTTTTCTGTGAGTAAGAAATTGAGTTTTTATAAAACATGGAACTGTTACATAATTTGCAGCAAAATGGCGTATGAAATAAAAAATATTTTGATTAAATAATTATTTCTTATTATTAGGCAATGTTTTAGTGAAAGAATTGTAAAAAACAAAAATCAATTATGACCGGAGGAAGCAAAATACTGTTGCAAAGTCGAGATTTTTCGATAATTCACAAAAACTGCATTAAATTGAAAACCGTAAGGATTTGGGATGAACAAGTTACCAAATTCTGAGAGCCCTAAAGTTGGCCTATCTGCATATTTCGTTTGATCCATTACTTTTGGGACACCCTGTATATGAATAACAATAATATCAATTAATAATATAATATATAAATCTATGTACAAATTCGAAAGAAAAAGTTAAAAACATTCAAATAAATAAACAAAAATGTACCTAATAGTTTTAAAAAATAAACGTTTTATTTGCCAAAAAAAAAATGTTGAAAAAATTTGTTTTTAAACTACTAAAATAAATATCATCACTGAATACTATAACAAAGAAAAAAAAAGTCGATCAGATTCCTGCGCCTACGAATACTTGCAAAAGTTATATAGAATACCAAGTGATGTAGGTACATAGATGCGCAGAAAGATAGAAAAATTCAACACTGAATATCATACCATTTTTTTTTTCATAAATATACCTACCATGACTCTTGCACATAGAGTAAAACCAACGGAAAACGAAAACACAAGTGAATTCGGTTGCGCAAAGCAAAACCGCAATATACACTTGCAAGGCTTGCAACCCTTTTTTTTGCTATTTCCTTGATGCTGATTTGTTTTTTCTACCTAAATAGACTTTAATTTTATGACTTTGGTTCTCTAGAAAGGGAAAGAGAATGCAAATAAAGATACCGAGAGAGAACTGAGTTGAGATGACGTTGAACGTGAGAGATGTATGGCGAAGAAAGGTCACTAATACACACAAACTCATTTACATGAAGTCTGAGTTCGTCATTCGGGGACACCCACTCTTAAATTTCAAGTTTGGCAGTTTCTATATGACTTCTAGTACACCGAATAGCAGATACTCGAATAGAAATTGTACAGCATTTGTTTTATATCCCTACTCTTTTTCACTGAGTTGTATCTATACTATTATCCAAACTGTCAGTTTTTGTATTTATTTTTTTTTTACATTTTTATTATTTTTATATTATATTTTGCACCAGTGCCATCTGTTGGAAAACGCAATGCTGGAAAAGAACAAATATGGAATTTTTAAATAATTCAAAACCAATAAGTGTCTTACACAACTAAGGTCATTAAGTAAAAATTAAAATAAGTTTTATTAATAACAATTTATTTCATATTCTTTACGTATTATATTATCTTTCATCTTAAGTGAATTAATGAAACAGTTTTGTTACCAAGTCGGATCGAGATAGTATGAATAGTTTTGTTTTCAAATAAGAATTAGAAAAAAAGTACATATAAACAATTAGTACTGTTATGTTATTTACTTTATTATAATTACAATTTTTGTGCGTAAAATATAAATTGACCCATAATTAATAAGTAAGAAAACTAATACAGATTTTCACTTATACAGTGTAGTTATATTTTCAACGCTTAAGCCTGGTACGCTGCTCGCGCTAAATTTTAGCTCCCATACAAATTATCGAAAAATTTTATCTCAGCTAAAATGGATCCCATACAAATTATCGATAACTTGTATGAGAATTTTATCTCAGCTAAAATTTAGCGCGAGTAGCGTACCAGGCTTTAGTATGGGAATAAATTAAATAAATAAAAAAAAAACAACAAAAATACATATGTAAAAAAATTTTTTTAGGTTATCATTTATCTCGACCCTAAACAATTTTTCGGTCCTATCTTCTCATTGTCCCGTTAAGCGGTATATATGGGCTATAAGTAGGATACATGGAACCTTGTTGAGCGGCTCTTTGTATAGCACTTGCGTCTTGGTATTGCGATTGCATATTCATAACACCCATTTGAACGGGAATCTGAGAGCCAGGGCTATTGATGAAACTTGTAGCGGCAGCAGTATTTGTTATGTAGCCAGCCGTTTGTTGAGTCGTCATCCTGTAACCATTCAATGCTCCATAGGGCGACATAAGATTTGGATTAAGTGCTACAGTCGAAGCACGGCCACTTGTTGACATATGTTGCACCGGTGCTGAAGTGGCATTACGAATTGGACGATTTTCTGACAGGGATGATATTGTAGGAGCCCCATTCATATTACCTGGGTAATATTTGTGGTACTGTAGAGCTGGTATTTGGGGTTGCAGAGTGGTTGGTGGTGTAGTAAGATTCCTGTTTTGGTTCACAAGATGTGATGGTGGCGGAGTCATTGTGCTATGAGGATGATGGTTGTTTGGTGGTGGTGTTAAGTTGACCTGCCCCGCTGGAGATGTATTGCTTGTTTGAACTTCCAAATCATTTGTTAGTTGTTGTAGTTTTGAAAGACTAGATAAATTACCAACTAATAATGATCCACCTCCTAGTGTTGAGGCTCCCACTGCATTTCCTTGACCTTGAGTAGTCTGACCCACTGACGATATACTTTGCACTGTTCCAGGAGCTGATGATGTGTTAATTTGCATAGCTGGTGTGGACGACATTGATGATGTTGCCATCGGAACTGTTGTTTGTGCAGTTGAATTACCTCCTACATAAAAATTGTTCACGGATGAGGAGGAAACAGCGCAAGATGACGGTGATGGTCCAAGGCGCTGATGTGGACTAGCTAGTGCATGGCTTCCAGTCATTCGATGCTGTATAACTGTTGGCATTGAAACGCTGTTGTATGTATTGGGCGAATTACCTGAATAGTTTTGACCCATTTGAGAAATTGACAAATATTCCGAAGATTGGTGCATTCCTTGGTGATGATGTACATGAGGCACAATGGAACCAGCCAAATGACCATACTGCTGCATATGCTGAATATTTTGATGATTTTGCTGTTGCTGGCTTATTTGTTGCATAGCTTGATTTGGACTTGAAAGCTGCTGCTGCACAGCGTTGTTATTACTTGATGCGGTGTTTATTCTAGGTGGAGTGTTTCTACTGCTTTGTCTCTGATGGTTATTTGTATTGTTATTGGATCGGCTTACCTTTGGAGTTGATGAGCGTTGGGCACCAGTATTTGCATTTCGTACCTATAAATAGATATTTTTATCATAAGCTTGGATAATGTTTGTAGGCTATTATTTATAAACGTTGCTTAACTTTAAACAATTGCTTAAATTTGGAAAATGTGCTGAAAAAATATGTTTGTAGTTGTCTTATAGCTGTAAAACTTGTGTCTAAGTATAGATTGTCTTAACTTTGAATAGTGTGATATTTATTTTTATTAAATAAAGCATATTTCCCTCAATTTGAAAAAAAAGCTAAGCAGTGTTAAAGTATACAAAAATCTAGTAAATATACCTGTAGTTTTTATGTTTTTAATTTTTGGTGACATTATAGTCCGGTCAAATTAGACTAAAATAAGGGGGTGAGGTTACATTAATTCCCAGCAAGCTGAAAATTGGTAGGATTGTTGGAAACACCATCATAAATTAAATCTAAAAAGTCCTCATCGATCCGAGGCGTGGAAAGTCAAAGGTCACAAAAACTGGTTTTTCACGATTTTCAGCAAAACGGTAAGTCTTGTCAAAAAATTTTCAATGGAAGAATTGCAGACCAGATTATTGTATATAAAAAGTGTCATGACACTTTTTTTCCTAAGACCCACCGTTTCTTAGGTATAACGATTCAAAAAGTTGAAGTTGAGTTGTAATCGTCATAATCAGGCCTATTCTGAAAAAAACTTCTAACTGAAAAGTTTCGAAAATTCATTATTTTTTTTAGGTTGAATTTCGTTCTTCAATGGTTAAGAATATGGAAAATCAAAAAAAAAAAAATGGAAATTTTAGCCATTTTTTCCGATTGGGGCCCTTCTCCCGAAACCATTTTCCTGGGAATTTTTGTTTAGAATATGTCTGAACATATACAGGGTGTGCAATAGAGAATGGACAACCCTAAAACGGCTGATAGCTACACTTATGATTGTTCTAAAAACAGATAGAAAAAAATTCTATCGCAACCAGTTCATAAAATATTAGCTTTTTTTCGTTCAGTGTATTTTAAATTTTATCATCTTATGTTTTCGTTCACTGCAACCACGAATGAATTCATTTTTTTTAATTTCTTTTTTTATAATTTTCTACACCAATTGGGTGAGTACATAAACACTTTAAAAAATTCAAAGCTATTGCACATTTTCCTTAAAAAAAATTTGAAATCTGTTTTTCGATGCAAAATGTAAAAAAAGTATTTTATGAAAAATTTTAAACACCTGTGGTATAAAATAAATCTATAGAAACCTAAGTGGCCAACTTTCTTAAAAATATTCCCCTTAGACGAGAATATTTTTAAGAAAGTTGGCCACTTAGGTTTCTATAGATTTATTTTATACCACAGGTGTTTAAAATTTTTCATAAAATACTTTTTTTACATTCAGCATCAAAAAACAGATTTCAAAATTTTTTTTACGAAAATGTGCAATAGCAATGCAGTTTTTAAAGCTTTTATGTACTCATACTATTATTGAAGAAAATGATAAAAAAGAAATAAATAAAATTCACTCATTCATGGTTGTAGTGAACGAAAACATAAGATGATAAAATTTAAAATACACTGAACGAAAAAAAGCCAATATTTTATGAACTGGTTGCGATAGAACTTTTTTCTATCTGTTTTTAGAACAGTCATAAGTGTAACTATCAGCCGTTATAGGGTTGTCCAATCTCTATTGCACACCCTGTATATATTCAGACATAATCTAAACAAAAATTTCTAGGGAAATGGTTTCGGGAGAAGGGCCCCAATCGGAAAAAATGGCGAAAATTTCCATTTTTTTTTTTTTGATTTTCCATATTCTTAACCATTGAAGAACGAAATTCAACCTAAAAAAAATAATGAATTTTCGAAACTTTTCAGTTAGAAGTTTTTTTCAGAATAGGCCTGATTATGACGATTACAACTCAACTTCAACTTTTTGAATCGTTATACCTAAGAAACGGTGGGTCTTAGGAAAAAAAGTGACATGACACTTTTTATATATAATAATCTGGTCTACAATTCTTGCATTGAAAATTTTTTGATAAGACTTACCGTTTTGCTGAAAATCGTGAAAAACCAATTTTTGTGACCTTTGACCTCCGTAAATTTTTTTCCAGACCTCGGATCGATGAGGACTTTTTAGATTTAATTTATGATGGTGTTTCCAACAATCCTACCAATTTTCAGCTTGCTGGGAATTAATGTAACCTTGGATGTCTAAATTGACCGGACTATTATACATATTAAGACATAGATTCACTTACAGTGAATAAGACTATTTCTATCACTCTTAAAATTTGCTCTCTATGAGCCTTACTAATAACACTGAGCAGGTGGCCATGGCAGATGGAATAGGTAGATGACTGCAGAGCCAGGCATCGTGGGTTCAAGCCCAACGGTCGGCTCAGAAGTTTTTTCTAAATCGCCAGCTTAACTGAAGCCACCTGTGCAATAACATGAGACGAGACAATTATTGTCAACGTTGTCTCCCCCTCTTTGCCACGTAGTTATGTGTTTCTGTTGTTCTTTCTATTCTTTCTCTTTCTCTGTTGTATGTCTTGTGCTGTATCAGCCAAGTGGACTAAGTTTCCGAGGCTGCTGTGAGTGTCTAGTTCGTAGATTTATCTTCGGATTAGATTAATATGTAATGTAATGTAATAACACTGTGTACTCAAAATATACGCGAGCGGAGACCTATCACGTTTTGTAGAGCTAGTCGCACTGATTGCGAAACGGTATTTAAAAGGTCCCTAACACCCCCAAAATCTGAAGTTAGGGGCAAAAAACGGTTTTTTGGACCTTCACCCATTAAAAAAATTCTAGCTTCGTCAAATCTACCCATTTATTTTTCAATTTTCTCAAAACCTAGAAGGCATAGAAACATATAGTTTTCACTGTTCGATAAGGAATCAATTGAGGCAGTTTTCTGCATGAGTAAATTTTTTATTTAAAAAAAAATTTCATCTATTTTTAACTTTGAAATCGATTATTTCAAAAACAATTGGTTGAAATATATTGATTTAAAAATTTGGAATTAAATGTACAATTCTGCCTTTCGGAAATGGTATCATTTATAACTGTAAGTGTTGCCGTTGTTCTTTAATAATTACCCCTCCCTCCTAAAGGGGGGAAGATAGACCCCCCTCCCATAGTAAAAAATGATTGTATTGAACTCCTCTACAAAAAATTGTTATCAAATCCTGGCGCCCAAGTTAATCGTACTACGTCCCAAAACAACATTTTTGTTCGGTGCCTGAACATTCGCATTTCTATATAAAGAAATCATTAGTTATGTTGACCATTAAGATTTTGAGATATTAAAAATTTCTATTTCAATATCTTTGAGAAAAGACGCCCCCTGAGCCCTCCCCCCCTCGATACGCCACTGGTCTCCGCCCGCGTATATTTTGAAACCGGATTTTTGTAACACAGTGTAGTAATCAAACGCTAATGTCGACTATTATAAACCAGAAGGTTAAAACAAAATGATGAGCTTTTACAAAATTCTACCAATAAACAATTTAACGCTTACACTAACTTAGTCTCGAGTTTTCTATTTTTGAGAAAAATATTTAACCCTATCGCAAATTCCATCGTAATAAATCTCCGCACGGAGAGCTACGTCCCGATCTACGACAAACTGTCATCACATATTCCGAGTGGAATCGAAAAAAGCCAGAGAGTTCTGGGGTTCGAGTCCCGCTTTTAGTAAAACTTTTTTTTTATTTTTCATCTATATTTTAAGAGTTTTAATAAATTTTGCAGTGGTAAATCGCAGTTAATTTAGTAATGGAGCTTTTTTCTTAAATGTCAATTTGCTTTTTATACAAGACTTACTATCGAACCAACTTAACAGCTCAGAGAGCATTTTAGTTTGGGCATTATTTGTTGTTTTTGAACTAAAATAAAACAAATTATAATTTTTAACCAAAAAAATTAGCAACAACAACAAGCAGCTGAGGAAAATAAGCCCAGTGGAAGCAAGCAGCAGGTGCGGACCCAACAGCAGCAGGCCCAGGAGTAAGGCAGGCTATGTAAGTCGGCCATAGGTGAAATTTTTATATAAAAAGACTTAGTAAAAGTAGACCTGCTATCCACTCCAATACAGTGGAAGATCATAAAAAAATTAGTTATTTACTCAAAGAAGCCACCACCAGAGTACTTCAGTTTTGATCCTAAGTTGGCGAAAATCCAAACGGTCCTTCTAAAGGGTATAGATTTATGCACGGAACCCCAGGCGCTCTTTGATGAGCTCTGCCGCAAAGCGAGTGGTGATCTCGAGATCATCAGCGTCAAGCCATTCCAAACGGCTCTGTCCAGTCGGAGGGAACTGGTCGAAGACAAGGCCCAGCTAAAATGCGCAGTCTGCTGAAGCGTCGGGCACCCTGCGAGTTATCGGGGCTGTCCGAGGTTTCAGCAAATGATGCAGCAGAAAACGGCGAAGCAGGCCGTCGTTGAAAAACGTCCAGAAGGACGAGCTCCTATCGTAAATCCAAGCATCTCTTTCGCCTAAATGGCGCAAAGAGCAATGCCAAAGGCGACACAGAAGCCACCAAAGGTTGCACAACAGGCCTCCGTGTCTAAAGCACCGGGGGCAGAATCAGAGGTTTTGACCTTGTTACTGAGCACTCGAACACAGTTAAAAGGGCTCATATCTACTCTCAACGTCCTAGCTTAACGCAACCTAGGTCGTAATGGGCGAGCTGTTACAGGGTCGGACTGGCCATATAACTGACTTGGCGATTGCCACCCGGGCCATCAGCCATAGTTACAAAATAAAAATACAGAAAGAACTTGTAAAAACCAAGTACAAATACAAATTTCAAACAAAGAAAAGGGGCCTATTTAACAAATGCAGGCCCTTACTCTAACTTTTTCAAAGTTATATTTATAATTACATAAGAAGTTAAAATATTTGGGGCGCCAGGGGTGTACAATTGGAAATACCCTTGTAGTGCCCTGGGGCCCCCATGTACATATGCCAGGGCCCCACGCTAGATTTAGGGAAGAAACAGGATGTAAGAAATAAACAACGAAACAAACAGATACTTATGATATGCACTCAGTTTCCTTATTTTCACCAGAAACAGGATACAAATTAAAGGGTTTTTCGCGTACCGTACTTGTCCTCGGGTCTTGCTTGTACCTAGCGTTATTGGACCCCTGTACAAATTAAATGGGTTTTTTTAAATTCCAAATACTAACTTAAATTATTTTTATTCCAAAATCACAGGCGATCTTTTGTGAGCTTTTCCACACAGGGGCCCCAAAATAAATAAAAGGGTATCCTTTTGGATGTCTGCAACATGTTTTTTTTTTCACCAATAATATTCATACGGAAAATGAGAGCGAATGTTTCCAGTTTCAAAAAAAATTCTGAATTTCTGAATGAATGCAATCAATCTGAGCTAAAATTCAGAACTTTGGAAATAAAAAAAAAAGTTTTTAAAAGGAAAGAACAAGTCTCATAAACATTTTTTTTTTAAATTAATATAAGATTATTTTAATTAATTCTTTTGTCTATAAGTCTAAAACTAACGGGCCCTTAGTAATTGTCTCGAATCAAGCAAAACTCTATTTTAGCAACAAAAAAAAAAAATAATATGTAGGTAGTAATAAAACATACATCTAACTTCTAAACTTGGAATTGGATAAGAAACAGTTCACCTGTAACCAAGTCGATTTTAAAATCATAACGTTTTTTAAATTTGGAAGTGAGATGTATTAGGTACCTAATTATGTATGTATATTTTATTTTTTGTTAAAATAAAGTTATCGCTATATTCGGGTCTATCACTGAGGGGTATTGCCTATTTGCAGTTGCAAATTCAAAAATTTGAAAAGTTCCGCTTTTTAATAAAATTTTCAACTCTTTGTGAAGAATTTTCAACTATTAAAAATAAATAAATTCCATAAATTTTCTTAGAAGGAATAATAAAGACAAGAAATGCCCTATACTAAAGTTTTGCACCGGTGCCCCAGCAGCTCAACCTACTCCTCTTGGGGCTCTGTTCCCATACTCTATTTATTAAATTTTAAGATGTAATTTTTAAAGTTATAAAAGTCAATAGAAAGATGTGTTGGAAAAATATATGCAAGCATTACAAATCTTTAAAAAAGCATTCTTTCCTTTTCCGAGCCAAAACAAAAATTAAAAATTTTTTGGTATCTATTGTAGGTAACTTTTTTTTTAATTCCGTGGAGCTGTGGCGTGGCGGACCCCTTTTATCATTTTACCTACCGGGCCCCCATGCCTCAGTCCGACCCTGAGCTGTTAGACAGGCCCCTTGGCATCCTAGCTGCGAATGTAAAATCACTGATTAGGGTCGAGCGTAGAGCTAACCTTTTAGAATTGTTGAAAGATCTATGTCACGATGTGTTTATGGCTAGCGAAACTAAGCTAAACCAGAAACTGACAAATATTAATTACAACATCGTAAGAAGAAACCGGCCCAACTCCACTCAAGGGGGCGGTCTTGCAAGGTAATATACAATATTGTGTAGCAGATAAAGATGAACTAAAGCATTGAATAACACGGTGTTACAAAAATGAGGTTTTAAAATATACGCGGGCGGAGACCTATCAGGTTTTGTAGAGCTAGTCGCACTGAATACGAAACGGTATTTGAAAATCCCCTAACACCCCCAAAATCTGGAGTTACGGGCAAAAAACGGTTTTTTGGACCTTCACCCATTGAAAAAATTCTAGCTTCGACAATTTTTTACCCATTTTCGATTTTTTTACAGTTTCTGATAGAAGATAAATATACCTTTTTAACAATGTATAAAACATGTAACTCGGTTAAACCACTTAGAATTTATAAGATGTCAAAGTTCAAAAATTCATTTTTTTTTGTCATTTGCCCAACTTCGGCATCAATTTAAAGTATATGTTTTCAAAACAACATGCTATTTAAAAAATATATTCTAAAACTATATCTATTTCCCAATCGATCGAGGTATTTTTTATGAAAATCACTTCAAAATTAGCTTAGAAAAAAAAATTTTTCGATTTCAACCCAGATACAGAAATTCGAACTTTTAGGTATAGAACAAAAATGTTGTTTCGGCACGTAGTAAGATAAGTTGGGCGCCAGGATTTGATTAAAGGTTTTTGTAGAGGAGCTCAATACAAACATTTTTTTTCTTTGGGAGGGGGGTCTATCTCCCCCCGTTTAGGTGGGAGGGGCATTTTTCTAAAAAAAATTATCAAAATAAAAAAAAATTATTAAAAAACAACGGCAACACTTACAGTAATAAATGATACCATTTCCAAAAGGCAAAATTGTGCATTTGGTTCTAATTTCTAAATCAATATAATATTACCAATAGTTTTTGAAATAATCGATTTCAAAGTTAAAAATAGGCGAAAAAAAATTTGTAAAAACTCATTTTATACTATTTTTGTCCAGACTGTGAATTTTAGTAAATAAATTACTTAGACAGAAAACTGCCTCAATTAATTCCTTATCGAACAGTGAAAACTATATGTTTCTATGTCTTCTAGTTTTTGAGAAAATTGAAAAATAAAAACAAATAAAAACAAAAAATATTTTGAAAAAAGAAAAATCTGATAAAATAATTTTTCAATTTTCTCAAAAACTAGAAGACATAGAAACATATAGTTTTCACTGTTCGATAAGGAATTAATTGAGGCAGTTTTCTGTCTAAGTAATTTATTTACTAAAATTCACAGTCTGGACAAAAATAGTATAAAATGAGTTTTTACAAATTTTGTTCGCCTATTTTTAACTTTGAAATCGATTATTTCAAAAACTATTGGTAATATTATATTGATTTAGAAATTAGAACCAAATGCACAATTTTGCCTTTTGGAAATGGTATCATTTATTACTGTAAGTGTTGCCGTTGTTTTTTAATAATTTTTTTTTATTTTGATAATTTTTATTAGAAAAATGCCCCTCCCACCTAAACGGGGGGAGATAGACCCCCCTCCCAAAGAAAAAAAATGTTTGTATTGAGCTCCTCTACAAAAACCTTTAATCAAATCCTGGCGCCCAACTTATCTTACTACGTGCCGAAACAACATTTTTGTTCTATACCTAAAAGTTCGAATTTCTGTATCTGGGTTGAAATCGAAAAATTTTTTTTTCTAAGCTAATTTTGAAGTGATTTTCATAAAAAATACCTCGATCGATTGGGAAATAGATATAGTTTTAGAATATATTTTTTAAATAGCATGTTGTTTTGAAAACATATACTTTAAATTGATGCCGAAGTTGGGCAAATGACAAAAAAAATTGAATTTTTGAACTTTGACATCTTATAAATTCTAAGTGGTTTAACCGAGTTACACGTTTTATACATTGTTAAAAAGGTATATTTATCTTCTATCAGAAACTGTAAAAAAATCGAAAATGGGTAAAAAATTGTCGAAGCTAGAATTTTTTCAATGGGTGAAGGTCCAAAAAACCGTTTTTTGCCCGTAACTCCAGATTTTGGGGGTGTTAGGGGATTTTCAAATACCGTTTCGTATTCAGTGCGACTAGCTCTACAAAACCTGATAGGTCTCCGCCCGCGTATTTTTTGAGTGTTACACCGTGTAATTATATATAGAAGTGAAACCGGAAAAAACATCCGCTTTATTTGAGGGGTGGAGCCACAATAGTTACAGGAGTGGCGCCACAATCGTTTTAGGATTGTGTATTCGATGGCCGAAAAATTCCTGAAAAGGACTTTTGGTTACTAGGTAACCACACACAACTACAATATTATTGTATTAGTTTCGTTTTGTGTTAGTAGTGTGTTTGTTTATTTTTGTTTCTGTAATATTCAAATTGAATTTATTTTTAATTTTTGTTATATTTTCTTATGTATATTTGAAAGGATTTTGTTGTTCTGTTTTTATTAACGACAAGAAGATTTTCTTCAGACATTGAGAGTTTATTTAATTTTGATTAGGGTGCTTTTTGTACTTACTATTTTCTTAAACCGCATAATGCAAGAGTAGGTAAAGATCAAATTCATACAATATGGCCATATTACACATTATTTTAAAGTATTTTAATACATAATTATACAATACGAAACTACCCCGATTATTTGCTTTTAATGATTTATGTATGCGAACAAGAACTTTGTTCAAATTTGCAGCTGTAAATGAAAATTTAAAGTTTTTATAAAATGTTAAATTTTGAAAAAAAAATCATTTCGTACCATTTTTGGATACTTTTCTTTATTTTTAATTTTTTTTTTTTAATTTTTTTATCTAAAATTTAAACGATATTTAATAATAAAATGTTCAAATTAACTCAAAAGAATTTGAATGTAGGTATTTGAAAAAAAAAACTGTAAAAAGGCCTATTTTGATCGCAAATGTAAGAAAATGTGGTTTTTGAATAGTTCCAATGATTTTCCTATTTCTCCATTTTGAATAAAATATTTGGTTCTAATATCCTAAAACTAGAAGAATGTAGCTTTTATATGCTTTTTATTTTTCATGATACTATATACTCAAGCTATGCATTCGTACAAAAAAAAAGTTGAGATAACAATCAGACATGGCATTACTGTAGCCCTCTTCCATTGGGAGTGGTAGTCTACTAATAGTAGATTTTTTACTTGCGATATAGGTACTATAGGGCAAGTTTAGGATTCGTAAAAAAAATCGAACTCGAGATAACAATTTTACATGACATTACGATGATGGAGAATGCCAAAAAAGTGGGTCCGGCAGTTCTGTCTGTCTGTCTGTGTGTCTGTCTCTATCTGGAGCTGCAGCCTAAACGAGTGAAGTGATTTTCTTCAAACTTGGTAGTTAGCAGTTTTTGGTGATTCCCTAGAGGGGAAATTGAAATTTTTTTTTTTATGACCAAAACTAACGGTACCTGCCATATAACGGAAATAGAAAAGTTAATTTTTTTCAAAAACGGCTCTAACGATTTTGATTAAAATTTTTGTGTGTAGTACTACACATAAGAGCCAAATTTTTAAATAAAAAAAATATTTTTTGTACCGTTATTAACGGTACCTGTCATAGAACGGTTTTTTTCGTTTCTGAATATTTCGTACAACATTAACCCGATTTAAATGAAAATTTTTATACAAACGTGTGTAAGTAAAGATAATATTAAAATTTTAGAAAATTTTCAAAAAACGCATTTTTGGATTTTTAAAAAATATTTCAAAATTTTTTTTGAAAAATCAATTTTTTGAAAACGGATCAATGAAAAATTTTGAAATTTAGTGTTTATGTGTACATTAATTATTTCTTCAAATGGCATACCAACTTTTTTTTTGAAAAATGTTAAAAAAATTTTATACATAAAAAATTATTTTTTTAAAAAACGGCTCCTACAATTTTCGAAATTTTTTTTCTAAAAATACCTTTTTATACAAGAAATAAAATGGCATATTTGTTTTTTTTTTTTAAGATAATTTAAAACGGAGTTTAATTAATTATAAAAACAGAATTAATTTTTTTATACTACTTATGAAATTTCTTCAAAATATCAAATTTTAAATTTCTTGAATAAAAAGCTTTCACATTATAGTTACTTTAAGCATAAGAGCAAGTACGTGCGACCCCAGTCGTGTAATTTATTGTTTAATCTGTCAGTCTGTCTGTCTACAGCTAAACGGATCTACCGATTAACATCAAACTTGGTATGAAGCATTTTTTGGAGAAGGGTTTTTAGAACTAATTTTTTTTACCAAAAATAACGATACATGTCATATACCAATTTCGGAAATGTTTAATTTTCTCGAAAACGGTACCAGTGATTTTGTTTAAAAAAATTATAAAATAGTTCTTGGGCAATCATGAAAATTTAAAAAAATGGTTATTAATCTACCGTATAACCGTTTTTTTTTCAAATCTGATTTTCTGCCAAACTAATAAATTGATACCAATTTTATTTTTGAATTATTTTTAAATTTATTTATAAGGTTCCAACGATTCTGAAATTTTTTTTTTTGTACAAATCTATCTTAGTAGAAGAAATCAAATTGAATAGGTACTTATTTTGGAACTATCAGGAATTTTGCTTTGTTCCTTTAACTTTTTGGGCTAGTGTATAAAAACAACTCAGGTTAAAAGCTAACGCTCGTTATGAAACTCAACTATTAAATTTAGCCGAGCGTTAGCCTTGTACCTGAGTATTAAATTGTTTATTGGTAGGGTGAAATATGTATAATTTAGTTAAATATTTAAGTGAGCCTCAGATTTGATTATTGGCAAGGCCCGAAGAAAATAAAATTTAATAATGATAAGTTTTGGTGAATAAAACTTCTTAATCAGAACTCTTTGGTGCAAACGATAACTTCCTTCTTCGTCAAATGTATTTATCATGAAGTAAAGTTATCAGGTGTAGGTTAGCCTAATAGTAAGTAAATGTATAAGTGTGGTCGAATGATCGGTATTCAACCGAATCATTTTTCGAAGCATCTCTAGTTTGTACCGTTAAAAAATTTCAATTTCCCCTCCGTGGAATCAAAAATAAACAAAAAGCTTGAGCCAAATCAACTTATGTACCTGATTTACAATATTACGTTGAGTTTTTATTAACGCTTGTCTTTTTTTCTTTAAAGGCCATTTGCTGAAACGAACCTTAAATAATTTATGTTGAACATAAAATTGTATGCTCTACTTTTTCTTCTGCGTAAACTGTCACATAAGGATTTATGTTGTAATTAAATGCTTAAGTTTCGATTCAGCAAAAAACGGCTCTAGTAGTTACGCATTTCATAATATATTGCCAAAAAAAAAAATATAATATAAATCAGAGAGCAAAATTAAAGAGCAATCACCTTGTCACCTTCGCTAATAAGGCTTTTGAAATAAGGGTAACTTTCATGCCCTATAAGCTATATAACGTGCCTAGGATATACAACAATAATATTTAATTTTGTTCAAATTCTCGTCGTTAAAAAATAAATTTCTTGTTTTTAGTTTCGATTTACTATGGATACATTTATAATGTCAACTAACTTTTAAATATTTTTGTTTGATATTTGTGTAATTTTGTATGTATGAGTAAAATTTCCTTATTTTCTTTTTTCATTTATAGGATGTCGATGTGTCGATACAATTTATTTTTGTTTGATATTTGTTTTATGTTTTATGTGTGAGTAAAATTTCCTTATTTTTTTCTCTATTTTATAGGATGTCGACGTGTCGATACGATTTATTTTTATTTGAAATTTGTTTCCTTATGTTTATATTAGTTAAATTTCCTTTTTTTTACACAAGTTTTTTGAAACATAATTTTCTAGGACAAGCTCCATTCTCTCTGGGGGTTTTTTAGTACATCCGATTGCCGAAAAAAATAAAATCGAGTGGCGCTAGAAACTATCGGTGTCACTTCTATATATAGCAATTCATCAGCAGCGATACATTTCCGATTTTTTTAGAAAACATAAAATGAAAACGTGCAAACCAACTTATACTCCACTTGATCCTGGTACAAAATTAATGAAATGTGCAAGCTCATTATGCAAGAAAGAAGACCCGACTCAATATCAATCCATAGTGGGAGCATTGATGTCATTTTTCATTTTAAATTCATTTTTATTATTCATCAACTTAAAACTATCTTAAAGCTAGACAAAAATTCATAAAAACTAGCCTACTTATCAATTACTTACAACTAACTTACTGGCCCTATACGGGCACTCTAAGTTATACTTCATTTTTCTTAATTCTAATGCCTTTCGGCCTTATAACTATTTTAATACTAATATTTTAATGGTATTTATTTTTACCAAGAAATAATTTAAAAAAACATTTTTTTTTATTTTAAAACTTACAAACTAATTAAAACTACTCAAACTACTTAAAACTACTCAAAACTACTTAAAAAATTAGAACAGCCACAGCAAGCAATTTTTGTTTTTTTTTGTATTTTTGTATTTTTTTTTTTATTTTTTTTTTTTTTTTTGTTTTTTTTTTTTGTACTTTTTTTTGTTTTTTTTTTTTTTTTTTTTTTTTGTGCCACCCCGACTGTCCCTACTTAAAACTAAACACCTAAAACTATGTAAGCCGGCCAAGGCATACAAAACGAAGACCACTTTTACCTATACATGAATACCATTACTAAGCCACCAAAACTGTTTCTCCTGCTTTACCCTATCTCTTCGGTCCCGATCGGACACAGTCCTACTGAACCGAAGACGCCCTTCTCCGCCTAGTGCGAGGATGTCCCTGTCATACAGCAGTCGCCTGTCCACGGTTCTTCGCCCGACGTGGTAGATTAGCGGAACTGCCAATCTATCCTGTACAAGCCCAGGACTATCTAAATAGAGGAATGCCTCAGGCGGAATATAGCCGCTTAAACACACACTCTTGAAGTATTAGTCGTTAGGGTAGTTAGCCCCAAAAATGTAGCTATTTGAAGAGGCCATCGCTCTTGAAACGTGGCCACGAACAAGCTTCAGCATAAAGTTATCAATTCTATTTATGTTGGCCCTATTGTATAACACCTCATTGGAATAGTAATGCGTGTAATCAGATTCAGGTGTTCTGTGCAGACCAAGGCAACGTCTAAGACACTGCCTCTCAAACACCCGAAACTTTTCCATTTGAGATAAAGCAACGTTGAACCACACAGGGCATCCATAGACAATCATAGGCCGGATGAGGGTACATGTACATAGCAAATCAGCTTAACCCTGGTGTAAAGCCGACTGCTATAAAACAGCCGTTTCGTCAGGGCAAAGGCTCCCCTAGCCCTGGCCAGAGCAGCATCCATATGTCTATTGAAATATAGATATTGATCTAGCCAGATGCCAAGGTACTTTACTACACTTTTACTTGGCAGTGGATGTCCGTGTGGTCCAGCGATCGCCAGCTTCCGCCAGTTCCATCGCGTATCCCCTGAGGCCCTAGCAAAGGGAGTCCTAAATAGAATCGTTTCTGATTTCTGAAAATTAATTTTCAACTTCCAGTCATCACAATATCGCTGAATTTTGTCAAAGTCACGTTGCAAGAGAATTCTGATGACCTCAAATTTTGGAGCTGTTCTGTACGAAATTAGATCGTCGGCATACGCAATTGCCTGAGTTAGACTTCCTATCAGATCGCTGGTGTAAATACTAAAGAGAATCGGTGAGTTCACCGCTCCCTGCTAAAGACCATTTTTAATATTAAAAACTCCAGTAGAAGTTACATTGCCACTTTTGACAACAAACGTTCTACCATTGAGCATGTCATAAAGCATATATAAAAGTGGTTTACTTATACCAAGTCTTGTTAATTTAAGGTAGAGACCTTCTAACCAAACGGTGTCGAAAGCCTTTTCCAAATCAACAAGACAGGCACCCGTGCACTGTTTTTTTAGATTTGTTCCACTGAATATCAGATACAAGTTTAGACGCGGCATGAATAGTGTCATGTCCTGCCTTAAACCCGAATTGATTATCCGGTATGATATTGTTGTCCTCAGCCCACTGAGACAGAGCCCTATTGATAACTTTTTCAAATACCTTGCTGATACTTGGAAGGAGACTTATCGACCGGAGATTTGCCGGATTGGAGTTGTCCTTTCCCTTTTTCGGTAGAGGATGTACCACTGCTGTTTTCCAACGCTTTGGATAATATGCATTATTCAGAGCGTTGTTGAACAGAGTGGCAAAAATGTCAATAGCTTCTTGCGGTAGATGTCGTAGTACAATATTGGATATACCATCGACTCCTGCTGATTTCTTTTTCTTTAATGAATCGAAGATGAGCTTGAGCTCTACCTTCGTAACTAACAGGGTGTTAGCCCTGTGGAGTGTATATCTGACTCCCTCACTCATTATATAACCATATTGTCTATAGATTATTATCTATTACAGTAGTATGTAGATTATGATAGTCAATAAACTGAACTCATCTTGAAAGGTCGTCTTTTACTAAATAGAGCGAACACTACATGGTGGCAGCGGTGTCGGTATACGAAGTCAGTATTTTAGCATTCGGTCGTTCGCTTAAATTAAAGACAAAATGGCTAATGACGGGCAAGCCTTATCCACGAATAATTTTACGGTTCAAGCACCGGAGCATTTTTCGTTTTGCCCAACAGATTGGCCGCGATGGAAACGACGATTTGATCGATTCAGAATAGCTTCGGGGCTAAATAATAGAGACGAGGTCGAACAGGTGAACACCCTAGTGTACCTCATGGGTGATCAAGCGGACGACATATTTCTTTCGTTTAATCTGTCTGTCGCGGATCAAGGGAAATTTAACCCCGTTTTAAATGCCTTTGAAAATTTCTTTGTCATGAAGCACAACGTGATATATGAACGAGATAAGTTCAATTCTCGAAGTCAATTAGATGGAGAGAGCATTGAAGATTTCATAACGGCTCTCTATCTGCTGTTAGAAAATTGCAATTATGGTACTCTTCGCGATGAAATGTTACGGGATCGACTAGTGGTAGGTGTGCGGGACAAACGTTTGTCAGAACGACTGCAGTTAGAAGCAGAGCTAACGTTAGAAAAGGCCATACAAACGGTAAGGCAACACGATGCAGTGAGAAGGCAACAAGTAGATTTATCTACTGCAACTAACGTTAACACCCTACATGTTAGAAATTCTCGCTCACAGAAACAAAAAACGTCACCCACACAAAACATTTATCGGAAGACACGAGACGAAAAGAAAATGAAGGAAGCGCAATGTGCATGGTGCGGTGGACAAAGACAACATGGTAAGCAAAATTGTCCCGCAAAAGGCAAACAATGTCGTTCCTGTAAGAAATGGAACCATTTCAGCAGTGTATGCAAAATGAAAACAAAAAGCAGCAACAACGTTTTTAATGTGGAAGAGGAAGACGAACCTCTGTTTATTGGAACGGTGACAGACGAAGATTTGAATGTTCAGAGATGGACAGCTGAGGTTACGGTTAATGGAGAGCAAATTAATTTCATGTTAGATACGGGTGCACCGGTTGACGTTTTACCACTACATGATTTTAAAACCAAATTTCCTCGCGCGAAAATTAGCAAATCAACCAAAAAGTTATGTGGTCCATCTGGCGAACGTCTCGAAGTCGCGGGTATAATGAAATCTGATCTAAAATATGGCCAACACTATGGCAAATCCGATATTTATATTGTGAATAATTTAAAATCACCACTTTTGAGTTTAAAATCTTGTCAAAATTTAAGAATCATAGAGCGGATTAATGCTTTTAATACAACTGCACCTGAAAATAAAAAATCCTCTGTGATAATTGAAAAAGAAAATCCAAAGTTGTTTAACAAACTCGGTTGTTTGGACACCGAGTATGAAATTCAATTAAAACCCAACGCAAAGCCATTTGCAATAACTACAGCAAGACGAGTACCCATACCACTGAAGGCAAAACTCAGGGCAAAACTGGACGAAATGCTAGAGTTAGGGGTGATTAGGCGTGTTGATGAGCCAACAGATTGGTGTGCGCCCATGGTGATTGTCACGAAATCCGACGGTGACATACGTCCTTGTGTGGATCTCGCAAAGCTCAACTTAGAAATTCAACGGGGCATTCATCCAATGCCAGTGGCTGATTATTCATTAGCACAGCTAGAAGGTTCCAAGTTTTTCTCTAAGTTAGACGCTAATTATGGATTTTGGCAGATAAGGTTGTCTCCCAAATCACAGACCCTTACAACTTTCCTCACCCCATTTGGTAGGTTTTGCTTTCAACGGCTTCCCTTTGGTATTTGTACGGCGCCGGAGTTGTACCAAAAACAAATGCAGCAAATTCTCGAAGGGCTTGATGGAGTCATCTGCCAAATGGACGACATTTTGGTTAAAGGGAAGAACATGCAGGAACATGACCAAAATTTACGTGCTGTATTGAAGAGACTGGAGCAGAGTGGAGTGACTTTAAACAAATCCAAATGTAAAATTGGAGTGACTTCAATCACTTTTCTCGGACATAAGATTAATGAAGAGGGTATACATCCAGGCCCCTCGAAAATCCAGGCAATTGAAGAGTTCCCACATCCAAGAAATGTTAAGGAACTGCGACAGTTCCTAGGATTAGTCAATTACCTGGGTAAGTTCGTTCCATATCTATCTTCAGTAAGCTATCCCTTAAATGAGCTTTTGAAATCCCACATAGATTTTCTTTGGACTCCGATACAAGAAGAAGCTTTTATGCAATTAAAGCGAGCATTAACGTCAGCTCCTGTATTAAAGGCATACGATCCAACACACAAGACAATTGTGTCCTCCGATGCATCATCTTTCGGACTGGGTGCCGTTCTTCTTCAGACAGACGTGGACGATGTTCTTAAGCCCGTAGCATACGCGTCTCGAACCATGTCTGACAGCGAAAAGAAGTATGCACAAATTGAAAAAGAAGCTTTAGGCATTAAATGGGCATGCGAGAAATTTCGGGACTACATCTATGGAATCCATTTTACAATAGAAACGGACCACAAGCCGTTGATTCCCATTTTTACGACGAAAAATCTCGACGACCTAACACTTAGAATTCAGCGGTTTCGGATGAAAATGATGGGCCTCACTTTCAATATTATTTTTACACCTGGAAAGGATCTTATTGCGGCTGATGCACTATCCCGTCATCCCATTCAAGAAACAGAACAGGAAGATGGTGATGAAATAGAAACATTCATCAACTGTATCATTGAAGACCTGCCAGCGTCAACCGATAAATTAAATATTATTCGAAAGGCTCAAAAAGATGATCCGATCATCAAAGAAATCATGGAATTTTGCCAGAGTGGGTGGCCTCATCGTTCTAAAATATCGCCTGAAGGAAGAGTATACTACAACGATCGCCAATCTCTAGCAATCAATGGCGAATTACTGATGCATGGTAATCGAATAGTGATTCCACCAACTATGCGAAGAGAAATGCTAACAACGATGCACACGGGACACTTGGGCATAGTTAAATGTAAAACCAGAATGCGTCAGTCAGTGTGGTGGCCTGGATCATCAAAAGATATGAAAGAATTTGTTCAGCGTTGTTCCACTTGTGTCCAAAATCTGGTTCCTAGACACGAAACGCTCATTAGTTCCACTATGCCAGAGCGCCCTTGGCATACGATTGCGATGGATCTCTGCGTTTGTTATGGTAAGACGTTTCTAGTAATAAGCGATTATTTTTCCAGATTTCCAGAAATAGTACAATTGGAAAGTCAAACATCACGATGCGTCATTAAGCACCTGAAATCGATTTTTGCTCGCTTTGGTATACCAGAAATAGTACGAACGGACAATGGCCCTCAGTTTGCCACGGTGCAAACATCAGAATTTCGTCAATTTGCACAATCTTGGGGATTCAAGCATATAACATCAAGCCCTCGATTTCCTCAAAGCAACGGGTTCATTGAGTCAGCTGTAAAAATAATGAAGACGCTTTTAAAGAAAAATCAAGAAGATCCTCAGTTAGCTCTATTAGAGTACAGGGCTACACCACTTGCAAACGGATCAAGTCCAGCGGAACTTTTAATGGGTCGTAAGATTCGATCAATAGTTCCGATGACAAGCGATCGTTTTGAGCCAAAACCTGTTGATATTGACAAAATTACAAAGGCCGAAACACAACGAAGACAACAACAAGCTACCAACTATAATAGACGACATGGAGTTTGTGACACCAGAACCTTTGAAATTGGTGACGTAGTATGGGTTCGCGATATCCAACAATGGGGTCGTATTCAATCCAAGGCCGATACTCCTCGGTCTTTTTATGTTCAAACTAACACAGGAGTCTACAGAAGAAACATTTTCCATCTAAATAATGCACATAGAAATGATGTTCCTTATAAACCAGAAGAAGTAGTTGAAGGAGAGCTTCGAGCTTCCAATTCAAAATCTTCGCGGGGGGCGATAAAGGTGCATACTGAAATTATATCGCAGGCTCCAAAACCATGTCCACCTACAACATCTACAGGTAACTACACGACAAAACCATGTCCACCTACAACATCTACAGGTAACTATACGACAAGAGCAGGAAGGATGGTAAGACAACCCGAGCGATGGACCTATCCTGTGAAATAAGATTTATCATATTTATAAATGATTTTGTAAATGCAATAATGAATTCTTAACCACTTATAAATTTAGAAAATAATCATTTAATGAATTAATGAATATATGAATTTATAACTTTAACTTAGTAGATTTACATAACGTATTTATAATAATAATGTTGTTTAAAGTAAAAAGGGAGATGTGGAGTGTATATCTGACTCCCTCACTCATTATATAACCATATTGTCTATAGATTATTATCTATTACAGTAGTATGTAGATTATGATAGTCAATAAACTGAACTCATCTTGAAAGGTCGTCTTTTACTAAATAGAGCGAACACTACAAGCCCCAGCATGCTCGGCGATGATGGCGTTTGCCAAGTGGTCTTCATTAAACCCGGTAAAACCGCGATTCTCAGATCGCCATTGCGTAATATCATTACGTAGATAGAAGTGATGAAGGAGGGCCCTGTTTTCCAGGTCATGGTTCGGGTTAATGCTAGCATTTACCTTGTACACTTGCTGGAAGGCAGCACCCACCGCCTCCACTTTTTCTTGCGGATCTTCGATTATAAGGAGGTCGTCGTCAAAGATGGCTCTGCGGAAACATACTCGGGTCGCTAAAATTGACGGCCCGAATTATTTTGTCCAAATTAATTTACAAATTAATAGACAACCTATAATTTTCTTTGATCAACTGGTTGATGTTTTTGATCGACGACTTCAGTGTTCTAATCTCCAGATCGTGTGGGTCGGTAAATCGCCGGTATAAACGTTTAAGTCTTGTCAATAGTCCGCTTTTTTGTCTGTGGAGTGCGTCAATAGTCGCGTTTCGGTAAACGTTATTTTAGTCACGTCCTTTTTATTAAGGTATCGTTCTGTTCATCGTTTGTAAGATGGTATCGTCCATCTGTTGGAGATGACCATCGATCTCACTGTTCGACGAAATGTTACTGAACGCAGTTCTCTTGCTAAGGCGTTGGTGAAGCGTGGCCAGCGCATCTTACCGTAATTGTAAGAATGCTCCGGTACAAACTCCTCCAGTTCTAAAATTTCGTTCGGAAGCTGTATTGCGGCGGCGAGTCCGCAGTGGTCGCTGTCGTACTCAATTGTACGAAGGCAGTTTCTTGGGTGTTGGCCCACAGAGTCTGTTAATGTCAGTCTCGAGTCTAGAAGCAATAAATCCAGAAAAGAACCGCTTCTTGGAAACGATGGCCTTTCAGTAGCCAGCACATCAACCCTATATTCAATATTGTTTTGACTCATCCAATTATACAGATGATTACCTCGCTGATTTTGTATTTGATTTCCCCAATCTTGGTGTTTGGCGTTCAAATCACCGGCCATGAGGATATAGTTTTCCTCCAAATTCAATCGTAGCACTTGAAAAAGTTTTTCGAGTTCTGCCGTAAAGTCAGCAGGTTGAGGTGCTTCTGGCGCATAAGCTGCGACTGCATACACCCGCTTTCCATGTTGGAGAGGAATGCATACAATGCACACCTCAAGCGATCGAAATTTTCGCACTTATCTATTACAGTAGTATGTAGATTATGATAGTCAATAAACTGAACTCATCTTGAAAGGTCGTCTTTTACTAAATAGAGCGAACACTACAAGCCCCAGCATGCTCGGCGATGATGGCGTTTGCCAAGTGGTCTTCATTAAACCCGGTAAAACCGCGATTCTCAGATCGCCATTGCGTAATATCATTACGTAGATAGAAGTGATGAAGGAGGGCCCTGTTTTCCAGGTCATGGTTCGGGTTAATGCTAGCATTTACCTTGTACACTTGCTGGAAGGCAGCACCCACCGCCTCCACTTTTTCTTGCGGGTCTTCGATTATAAGGAGGTCGTCGTCAAAGATGGCTCTGCGGAAACATACTCGGGTCGCTAAAATTGACGGCCCGAATTATTTTGTCCAAATTAATTTACAAATTAATAGACAACCTATAATTTTCTTTGATCAACTGGTTGATGTTTTTGATCGACGACTTCAGTGTTCTAATCTCCAGATCGTGTGGGTCGGTAAATCGCCGGTATAAACGTTTAAGTCTTGTCAATAGTCCGCTTTTTTGTCTGTGGAGTGCGTCAATAGTCGCGTTTCGGTAAACGTTATTTTAGTCACGTCCTTTTTATTAAGGTATCGTTCTGTTCATCGTTTGTAAGATGGTATCGTCCATCTGTTGGAGATGACCATCGATCTCACTGTTCGACAGAATGTTACTGAACGCAGTTCTCTTGCTAAGGCGTTGGTGAAGCGTGGCCAGCGCATCTTACCGTAATTGTAAGAATGCTCCGGTACAAACTCCTCCAGTTCTAAAATTTCGTTCGGAAGCTGTATTGCGGCGGCGAGTCCGCAGTGGTCGCTGTCGTACTCAATTGTACGAAGGCAGTTTCTTGGGTGTTGGCCCACAGAGTCTGTTAATGTCAGTCTCGAGTCTAGAAGCAATAAATCCAGAAAAGAACCGCTTCTTGGAAACGATGGCCTTTCAGTAGCCAGCACATCAACCCTATATTCAATATTGTTTTGACTCATCCAATTATACAGATGATTACCTCGCTGATTCTGTATTTGATTTCCCCAATCTTGGTGTTTGGCGTTCAAATCACCGGCCATGAGGATATAGTTTTCCTCCAAATTCAATCGTAGCACTTGAAAAAGTTTTTCGAGTTCTGCCGTAAAGTCAGCAGGTTGAGGTGCTTCTGGCGCATAAGCTGCGACTGCATACACCCGCTTTCCATGTTGGAGAGGAATGCATACAATGCACACCTCAAGCGATCGAAATTTTCGCACTTCACTATTGTATATTACCTTATAACTAATGCCTTTACGTATGAAGATTGCAACAACACCCCCTTGAATGGAGTAGGGCCGGTCTCTTCTTACGATGTTGTAATTATTATTTGTCAGTTTATGTTTCTGGTTTAGCTTAATTTCGCTAGCCATAAACACATCGGGACTTAGATCTTTCAACAATTGGAAAAGGTTAGCTCTACGTTCGACCCTAATCACATTCACAGCTAGGATTATAAGGGGCCTGCCTGACAGCGCGGCCATTACGACCTAGGTTGCGTTAAGCTAGGCAGAAAAGAGTAGATATGATCTACCCTCACTGTCTGCTCCCTTATCTGGCTTTGAAGCCCTGTTTACTGTGCTTGAATGCTCAGTAACAAGGTCAAAACCTCTGATTCTGCCGCCGGTGCTTTAGGCACGGAGGCTTGTTGGGCAACCTTTGGTGGCTTTTGAGTCGCTTTCGGCATTGCTCTTTGCGCCATTTGGGCGAACGAGATGCTCGGGTTGACGATAGGAGCACGCCCTTCTGGACGTTTTTCTACGACAGCCTGCTTCGTCGTTTTTTGTTGCTTCATTTGCTGAAACCTCGGACAGCCCCGATAATTAGCAAAGTGCCCGACGCTTCCGCAGACTGCGCATTTTAGCTGGGCCTTATCTTCGACCCGTTCCTCCCCGAGTTTGCACTCCCCCTCATTGTGGTTCTCTCCACACTTTACACAGCGCGACTGCATTTTGCAGTTAGCTGCGGCATGGCCGAACCTTTGGCAGCGCACGCATTGAAGCATGTCACCGCCCCTTTTTAATTTATCCCAATTGACAACCTGGTAGTTGAGGACGGTGATATTCCTCAAACTATCCAGTTTGCTGTTGGGCGAGAGCTGCACTAAAAATATCGGCTGTTTCCTTTTCTCCCGTCTGGACAAAGCTGTTTGGAATGGCTTGACGCTGATGATCTCGAGATCACCACTCGCTTTAGAGCTCATCATAGAGCGCCTGGGGTTCCGTGCAGGAATCTATGCCCTTAAGAAGGACCGTTTGGATTTTCTCCAACTTAGGGGTAAAACTGAAGTACTCAGTGGTGGCTTCTTTTAACAAGTATCCACTGTATTGCAGTGGATAGCATGTCTATTACTACTTATACGTTTGATAAAAAAGCTTTCGCCTATGGCCGACTTACATAATTTTATGGTGTCTTCTAGCTCCATTTTAAAAACATTTATAGGTGGCACATTCTCATTCCTTATTTTGTTTGTCTGTGGCTGCTGCTGGTGTCCTCTCTGCTGCTGCTCCTGGGCCTGCTGCTGATGAGTCCGCTCTGCTGCTTGCTTTCACTAGGCTTGTCTGCCTCTGCAGCTTGTTGTTGTTGCTGTGTGTTTTGCTGTTTTGGTGTTTGTTGTTGTTGTTGTTGCTGCACTGGAAAGTGTTGTTTTTTTTGTGCAACTTGTACAGGCAACTGTTGTTGTTGCTGCTGTTGTTGTTGTCGCTGGGGTTGAGGGTCTTCTTTTTGCTGCAGTCGAAGCTGCTCTTGTTGTTGTTTTTGTTCCGCTGCTTTGGCAAATTCATCAATTTTGGTTTGGAGGGTCTGCTCGTCCACTTCGTCTTCGTCTGATGACGGCTCTGACGATGTCAGACCAGGCAGATTGTTGCTGTCACCAGAAATGAAATGCCCTTCTCCCCCCTCGGACATGTAATTTACATCATCTTCCTGATGTGACTTCATCTGTTGATGGATTTTAGCTGCCGCTTGAAACTTCGCTGTACGCGCCGTTTCCTCCTCTTCAGCTGGCAGCTCAGCTGAAGGGTTTTCGGAACGACGCTTCGGCAGGTTATTTTGGTTCGGCTTCCCAAAGTTGCCTCTCCTCTTATGCCCCATATCGGCTGTTGTTGCCGTTGGCCCACTTGCCGTTGGCTTGATTGCCGTTGATTTTTTGTTTGTGCTGTAGCTGGGGCACCTTCCGATGTCCCCGCTATATCGCCCGATTTCATAAGCTTTAATTCAAGCGACTGATATTTATTTGTTTAAAAAAAAAAAACCTCCAAATAAACTTGGACCCAGCTGGGAATCGAACGCCGTTCCTTCAGCTCTCCGGTCCGACGTCGCTACCACTGGGCTATTGATGACTTGAAAGCCTTACTGGCTAACTAAGTACTTGTTAAATCCGATACCGATTTAAAATTTACTATGAAAGTCGAATACGTCTACACTCTTTCACAGTACACGATCGACTGGCAGCATTGATGTACTAAGCCGTATCTACAAGACCCGACATAATGCATACTATCAGCAAATTGTCACAGTTTAATGTTGATCCGCATCAAGAACACTTTACTGCAATAAAACATCTGATACGATACATCAGTTACGACTAGTGGTGCAAGTTTGATTTTCAAGAAATCATCTGACAAAATCAAAGGCTTTGTGGATGCAGACTGGGCAAGCAGTGTAGATGACCGCAAATCATATATTTTTTTTTTCTGAAAGTTCATCCAAAATATTTTACTCGCCTAGAGAAACAAATCCTGAAAATTTCATCGAAGTCTTTAAAGTACATAGTTACCTAAAAAAATTATATATGAGAAAAATAGGCGTGGCAATGGGCGGATTTTTCTAAAAGTTGTTCCAAAATGTTTAATTCGCTTAGAAGAACAAACCGAAATCTTTAGAGCAGTTTCCGAGATACCAATTTTATATATATATATACATATCCCTAGAATGCATAAGGGTTTTTGACATTAACACATATGGGGCGCATTTGCACCCCAGTACTTTTGGCTTGAAAATACTAGGAAATAATAACAAAATGTTATAAAGTTTATTTATTTTATTTGAAAAAATGTATTTACTAACTAAATTAACCAAATATGGAATTTAATTCACAGCCTTAGTAATTAAAAAAAGTAAAATAAAAAGAGTCCATTTGAGCGGTGTGACCAGAGGTTGATTCCGTTTATCTTGGAAATTAAAGCTTTTCAAGCTTATAATTTGCAATTTTGTTCTTGTTTCCGAAAGGTGATATACAGGGTGATTCAGGAATAATGTGCCAAAAAGCTAGAAGGTGTAGGTTAGGTCGAGACAAGAAAAAAATCCTATGGGAGGGGGGTCTATTCCCCTTCGTTTAGCGGGGTGGGTCATTTTAAAATAAAATTGACTTATTTTGGAAAAAAAAAATTTAATCAACGGTTACACCTACAATAACGTGTTATAGGTACCTTGTTGTAAACCCAAAACCCTAGTCTTTTACAATTTTTTTTAAATAAAGCCATTTTATGGCACAGCTTTTGAAAAATTAATTTTTAAAATCAAAATTTTGAAAAAAAACTGGAAAACAAATTTCAAACCAATTTTTTTCAAAATTTTACGTAATTAAGTATTACTTTAGTTTTCAAAATTCAATGGTCTTATTTATTTTTAAATAAAAACAGAAAACCGGATTCAAAAATATCTTATCATGTTTTGAGAAATTAACAAAAAACCAAAGCTACTTTTTTCTAAAAAACCACTTTATTTTCTGTTTTTACGTGGCTGGACTTGTTGTGGTATCGAATTTTGAAAACTAAATAAGTAATTAATTACATAAAATTTTGAAAAAAATTAGTTTGAAATTTATTGATGTTTGGGCTTAAATGATCATTTTTGTGGATGCAATTAATTAAATAAAAAATTAATTCATATTTTACCCAACGTTTCGCTAGTATTTTCCAGCTTCTTCAGGGGTTAGTATTTATTATCTTCAAAAACAAATTATAAAAATTGTGGTTTTAGTATTATGCCTATTGTTATTATGTACAATCAATTGAAAAAAAAATTTTATATTTTAATTATTTAAATTATTAATTATTTGGTCTATTGCACTTACTTTTTTGAATGAATTTTGAAATTTACATTATTTTAAATAAATTAACATTTAATAAACAACACATTAATAAATTCACACTTATTGGAAATTTTGAAATTTTTTTTTCCAAATTTTGATTTTAGAAACTAATTTTTCAAAAATTGTGCCATAAAATGGCTTTGTTTATTTTTTGTGAGAAAATAGGGTTTTAGATTTACAAAAAGGTATAGCACGTTATTGTAGGTATAACCGTTGATTTTAAATAAATTTGTTTCCAAAATAAGTCAACTTTTTTTAAATTGCCCCTCCCCGCTAACGAGGGGGAATAGACCCCCCCCTCCCATACGATTTTTTTCTTGTGTCGACCTAACCTACACACTCTAGCATAACATAAGTATATACATAAGTATAATTTAAAAAAATTGGATTTTTAAGACTTTGCAGTATATTTTCAATCCTCTTTTTCATTATATGTATATAGACACCTACTGCATACTTCGCTGCGGTGTTCTAGGCAAATGTGCCTTTGGCAAGTACTGCAAGCAATTCTAGAATTCTTGTCTCGCGTTCTTCCCTGCTTTCATTCACTAATTTACAATGTTACAGTTTCAAAAAATAAAAAAAAGTGTACACTTTTCCAAAAAAAAAATATATAACACTAACACATATGGAGTGCTATTGCACCCCAGTGACCACGGTTTCTGCAGTAAGGAGAGAAAAAAAAGTACTAAATACATTTCAGATCGAAAGCAGCAACGAAATAAATAAAAGTAATCGCATTCTTGGACACTAAAGTCTTTTATTTTTAAAAATATAATAGTTTTAATTTTGAAGTGGGGTGCATTCTAGGAATATATAAACAATTTTAGCTCGTTTAAACATTGAATAATTACAAATACAAGTAGACACCCAGGGAAGCTTCCGCTGTTTTCTCATAGTCTCTAGTATCGTGCGTGTTAACTGTTTAGGTTTGTGAATTAAAAAAATTAAGAAAAGCAAATCCACCAATCCAAGAGCAAATCTAGCAACCCAAAATCAAATCCTAAACAGCTTATATATAGCCTAGAGGATATGGTGAATGTCTTTAATTTAATTTCCAGTTAATATTGTGAGCCAATTCTTATTTTATCTTTTAGACTGGTTATTAGCAAATTAGCAAACTAATATTTTTTTTGTACTCTGCATTAAAAAAAAAGTTAAATTATTTTTGTATAGCCATTTTTCAACGGTTATAACACTTTTTTAATAGTTATGTGTAAGAAGAATTATTGTAAAATATGACTGATTAAAAAAAATTGATGGAGTCCATGCATTTGTGGCAGCAATGTGAAAAACTTAAGAGTTTACAGTTAAAATAATTTATTAAAATAATAGGCTTTTTTTGCACTTTGGTACCAATAACTTCCTAGTAACTCTAGATTTGATAAAAACTTTTACCATTCTGCAATCCCCTTTGGACGCGCATATTTTTAAAAAAGTTGGCCACCTACGTTCCTATGGATTTTTTTTATACCGCAGGTGTTTGAAAATTTTCATAAAATATTTTTTTTTACATATTGCATCGAAAAACTAATTTCAAAATTTTTTTTAAGAAAAGATGCAACAGTTTTAAAAACTTTTAACTTCTTATGTAGTGAGCCAATTATTGTAGAAAATTATAAAAATAAGAAATTGATAAAATTCATTCATTCGTGGTTGTGGTTAAAGAAAACGTAAGATGATGAAAATTAAAGTACACTGAACGAAAAAAAGCTAATATTTTCTAAACTGGTTGCGATAGAAACTTTTTCTATTCGGTTTCAGAACAGTCAAAAGTGCACCTAACAGCCATTTTAGGCTTATCCATTTTCTACCGGACACCCTGTATATACAAACGTATTTTTTTTTTTAGACCGATACAACATTGAAAATAAACTAAAATTGTTCAGGATGTATTGAAATCAAAAAAATACAAATGGAGGAGGGACAAATCTGCACAGGAAAATACTATAATAAATTTGCTGATCTAAACTCAGATTTCAAGCACTTCAGTTCACTGTTTAAAATCATTAAACATCATTTACGTGAACATCTTTCTCCGCTTATTTTGTCATTTAGCACTACTTTACTGTGATATAAAACAGTTTTGCACTAGCCCGTCTTTGTTGTTGACTAGAATTCTGCAATTTTTCTATTTCATTAGATGTTGACAGATATCTATTCCTTTTTCATAGTTTAAAAATCTTCTACGTATAGATAGCGTCGAAAAAGGCAAATAAAACGAGAGCTGTCAAAAAACGACACGACATCGGTAATAGGCTTGCATTCCTATTTGCTGGAGTATTCACTCGATTATAAAATTACTCTATTTTAAAAAGGCTGTTTTTAACCTCATCTGGTACATCTTCTGTCTTTCAATCACTGTTTGCAATATTTCAATTAAAATGGACAATGCTTACAGTCCATATATGTTCACATTGAAAATAAACTAAAATTGTTCAGGATGTATTGAAATCAAAAAAATACAAATGGAGGAGGGATAAATCTGCACAGGAAAATACTATAATAAATTTGCTGATCTAAACTCAGATTTCAAGCACTTCAGTTCACTGTTTAAAATCATTAAACATCATTTACGTGAACATCTTTCTCCGCTTATTTTGTCATTTAGCACTACTTTACTGTGATATAAAACATTTTTGCACTAGCCCGTCTTTGTTGTTGACTAGAATTCTGCAATTTTTCTATTTCATTAGATGTTGACAGATATATATTCCTTTTTCATAGTTTAAAAATCTTCTACGTATAGATAGCGTCGAAAAAGGCAAAGAAAACGAGAGCTGTCAAAAAACGACACGACATCGGTAATAGGCTTGCATTCCTATTTGCTGGAGTATTCACTCGATTATAAAATTGCTCTATTTTAAAAAGGCTGTTTTTAACCTCATCTGGTACATCTTCTGTCTTTCAATCACTGTTTGCAATATTTCAATTAAAATGGACAATGCTTACAGTCCATATATGTCTACTTTTTTTTTTGTTGCCGTGAACATTGTTTAGATTAGGTTAATAAGAGCACAGGCGCACTGATGAACAACGCGACAAAAAGAGTCAAAGTTTGCGATTGCGAGTGTGTATGCTTGATTTTTTCTATGTAGAAACACACTCGTATGAACAACAAAACAATACGAACTGCGCGAGTGTGATTTTTTAAAATGTTTGTTTCAGCAAAAAAAAAAACTCGAATCTTAAAAATTAGTTCGAGTTAGAGGAAATTTCGACTTAGAGGGAGTTCGACTTAGAGGATGGTTTTTGTATGAAAAATTGAGGGGAATGCAAAAATATGGCAAAAAAAGTTCGAGTTAGAGAGAAATTCGACTTAGAGGGAGTCGACTGTTTTCTTGAAATAGTATTTTAGCACTTATATCTGTGATTGCAACCTAAAAACAAAGAAATTAATACACTAAGGGGCAATTTATTGAGCTTCCATTAAATTTTGAAATCTATCGTTTTAGTTAAAAGCGATTTTAAACTATTGATGCCTTTAAGTAAACATCATTAAAATTTCATTTAATTCACTCTTCTTTAGTTAAAGCCTTTACTTTTAATGGAAACGTTAAATTTAAAACTCTGTTAAAATTATCCTAGGGAATTTTTATTTTTTTCAATTCAAACTGTCAAAAGCAACGATTTTGTCAAATTGAATTTGAAGATTTTAATTATAAACAATGTGAAAAAACATAAAAACTAAGGCGCGTAATTTTTTTGGAGCTGAAAATGCAAGACGAAATCCCACAGACAAGAGTCGCGATATACAAAAGTGTTCTGAAATGTTCTGAGATGATTATATAATGCAGCACCTCAACCCTGATTGGTTTTACTAGTAGTGTTTTGTTTTAAGTGGAGAGATAAATCTAGGAGATCTAGTTCTATATGTGCCTTTCTGAGCTAAGAAATGCATTTTCTTTGAATTTTTTTCTATTAAAAATCTAAAATGAAGTGTTGTCTCTCCCCTCTAAATATCAATGAAAGAATTTCTGATGAGTTGCAGTCGTTTTATATATGCATAACTTATTTATGGAATAAATACATTTACATTATGTATGTACCTACAAAAAAATTCGCGTCTGGACTTTATTCATAATTGTTTTGTTGTTTTAATATGTTTTAATAATTCTTTAGCTCATTTGACGTTTTTCGAATAAATTAATATAATTAAACAATAAAGAAATGACATTTGACTCTAATGGAGAGTGAATAAATAGAAATCCTGTTTAAAACCTCAATTTGCTCTAAAAATCCCTCTTAAAAGGTCGAATTTGGCGTTTTAACTAAAAGGGCTTTAAAATTTAATGCTCAATTAATTAATGATGTGAAACTTCAAAAAAATCCTTAAAAGAGACTGAATTAAACGAATTTTGTTTTTAAATTTAAACTTCCCATTTTTAATGGAGATTTAAGTTGAATGGAGAGTCAATAAATTGGGCCTAAAACATATAAATCTAGGATAATTTATTTAAAAGAGCTGAGCAGCGAACTTGTTTTTATTTTAATTTTTATTTATAATTGTTTGCTTATGTTTTGCTATCTAGATTACATTATTTTAATAGCTTAACCCTAGAAAGATAATCATATTTATACGTCTGAGAGACGTAGGTATGTTTCTTAAATCGTTTTTAAATATATCAATGTGTTTTTTTTATCCTATACATGCATTTTTACTCATTATTCAGATTCTTTTAAGTCAATAAATTAACAGTATAGTTCTATTGTAAAAATACCCAGCAATTTACAAAAGGTATTGTGTATTCAACGCCATACGTCTCGCAGACGTAGATTATCTTTCTAGGGTTAATAAATAGTTAAATAATTTTATACTTCTATACATAAGGTAATCACCATTACTTTCGGATGAATTATGCATATTACTAAGATCTAACTGCATGGGAATTTCTGCAATTTGACTATTTTTAACCAAGTAAAATTTATATTTGGGTCACTTTTTGAGAATTGAAATCCAGCACTAGATCTGATGCTTTAAATTTAGAGATCTGACGTTTTAAGCAAATGGTTAATCAAGTCGGTAATTGATTTCAAGATCGGACTCTTTTTTACTTAACTTACTTAACTTTCCTTATTTTTTTGTACCTTGCTTCCAACGCTTCTATCGAAAAAACACCTAGGTATAGGTAAATCAAAAAACCTTATTATGTTTTTTGCATGGAGTAAAAGTTTACATACACTGCTAGGCATACAGTACCAGCTGTACTTCGAAAGATAAAGATTTTTTGTTGCAAGAACTAGTTCTTCGAACGTGTCCATATTTATTTCTCGACCAGCAGCGAGAAGTGTTGTCAAAATGAATGCAAATTTAAAAATGAGATTCTTATCTATACGGGTTATTTCGAAAATCAACTTTGGATTCGAAAAAGAACGTCGACTAGTATTGACATCATTTGTTGTGCCATTACCAGGTTTGGGTATGTCCACCAGAACTGACACAAAAAGCCTCGAAATTTCTTTAAATTTCGCATTTTCTCCTTCACTAAGCTCTTCCAACCCAAGTAACTGCCTAATTTTATTGGAAAAGTTTGAAATTTTTACAATCGAGCCATATTGTGAAAAAGTCACAATTTTTTATTTACGCAGTTTAACCTAAAAATGTCAATTTTTTTCTTGATTCGGTTTATAGACACATTTCTTATTATAAAACTAAAAAAACCCCAATAACCATATTTAGAAAACTCCACTTAAAATTTGAAGATATTTTTTTTTCTCATATCGCACTAGACGTGCATTTCCCCACCCCTGGCCTATCGCAAAATTAAAAAAAATGTATGCAAAAGTTTTGTACAGTTTTGTACAACCAAAGCCGAGTTTTGTACAAGCTTACAACGAAAGTTAAAGCCAATTGAAAGTACCGGCCTGGGGAAACGTTTCCCCAGCCCGGACATTTCTCAAAATAAAAAAAAAAAAAAGTATGCAAAACTTTTGTACAAGTTTTGTACAGTTTTGTACAACTAAATTCGAGTTTTGTAGAAGCTTCCAACGAAAGTTATAGCCAATTGAAAGTACCGGGCTGGGGAAACGTTTCCTCAGCCCGGACATTTTTTAAAATTGTATCAAAATTAAAAAAAAAATATTCTAAAATTATCTACGAGTTTTGTACAACAAAAATCGAGTTTTGTACAGGCTTAGTTAAATAATTAGAGCTAATTTAAGTTTACAATGCACAGTGGGTACCGCCATAGGTCAAAAATAAAAAAAGTAAATGTCAGTTTTTTAAAGTCCAATGATTAAACAACGTTCTACAATCTCCCATCGAACCAAAACCAAAATAAGTTTGACGGTTACCCCTTTTATAAAAAAAAGGTACAATTTTCTTATGGCTACAGTTATAAGGTGTGAACTTGCGATAGTGATAGCGGGTGTTAAAAAATTGTGAACAGTATTAAATTGTTATGGATATTAAACGAGAAGGTTATTTCTTTCTAAAAACATAAATTATATTGTTAAATATCATTAAGGCTTATTGTAATGGGGCTCGTTAGCGAAGCAATTTTAATCATTTTTATTTAGCATAATTTCCAGTAAATTGGAGATTTATTTGGTTTGCCTTCGGGTGCCCTCTACAATTTAAGTTCTCAAATGAAGAATACTGTCCTACCTTTCGAAATAATAGCGCAGTTTTTTCCCCTTTTCGAGTAATACGAGTTTAAATGACGATACACGGAGAAAAAAAATTACAACGTAAAACTAAAAAAATTCCTTTTTGGTACTATTATTTTTACAAAAGACTGAACTAGAGGGTAAGGGTAAGGTGCTCGACTGACAGTCAGGTTTCACTTCCGGCATTAAGCTTTTTTTTTTTAAATTTTTTTTTTCATATTTTTTTTTTACCTTTCTTTATTTTCTTCAAAATAACAAAAATTAAAAAAAAAAGGACTTGATGCATTTTTTTGCAATAATAAATCATATAAAATGATAATACAGGCGTTTCATTAAAAACAAAATGGTCATTATGTTTTTGACCGCACTTTGTATGGGAGGGTACCCACTGTGCAACCCAATGATACCACCGCTGCCCTGAAGTTTCCAGGTTTGCTCTGGTGGTATTGGTTTATGTAAGGACTACCTCTCTCTATACGATAGAAATTACAACAGAAAAACGACAGATATGCAGAGTTAAACCTTTGTTACCCAAGTCATTTTCATTTCTTATTTTAAAATAAAAAAAAAATGAAATAATGATAATTGGCATTAACTTAAGCTGTATGAATATAAAAAAAAAATACGACTTTACATTCCACGTTTTTGTTGGTGGTTTCACATACATAACATATTAACCACTGGGCTTTAAGTGATTTTTTTTTCTGAAAATGATAGGAATAAAACTTGTAAAATGAAACAAAAGTTATCAGAAAACTATACAATATTTTTTTTTTTTCATGAAACTTGGCAAAACAATTTTTTCCTTTTGACAAACATAATGCCACTTTACAAACTGAGCAACACCATTTTGAACGATGTGGTTCTTTTTTTGTGATGCAGAATTGCAAAATGCACATCGGCCCGAGGTACTTTATGTTGGTAATGTGTGCACTGATAAAACCTCTTCTCCAACGATACTTTTAGTTTGAAACGATTTGTATTTATGGACTTAGATTTGGAAGTACTGTGTCCGTAGGATGCGTTTGTATTTTCCCCAACAAGTCCTGTTGCCACTGCAATTCTGAATTCCTTTAACGATAACGATCTATCGTTTTCAATCGATCTTTCATTGAAAATGATGATAGCATTTATGACCGACATATCAAGGAAGTGACAAAAAATCCGATGTCTAAGAAAAATAAAACACAACCAAGAATGACATTTGCCTCCCGGTGGTTAGGTACAGAAAACACAAACAAAAACATGGAATATACACTCACTATAAATATAAATACACACATAAATCTATGGGGATAGAACGATAACTAAGGCGGTGAAAATTAGTAACGGATTCTTGTAGAGGAGAGAAATACAAGCATTTTTTTATATGGGAGGGGTGGACGGTGGATTTCAGTACAAAATTTTCTTATAAAATAAACTGCCTAAAATGATTTCTAATCAAACGCTGCAAACCATATATGTTCCTATGCCGTCTAGTTTTTGAGAAAATTGAAATTTTTTTAAAAAAGAAATTTTATTGCGCCTGTTTAAATGATTTTATTGTCAATGGGGGGTTTAGTTCCTTTTCTTGCGAAGGGGACTTTTAATTAAAACGCTTTTGACATTAGCGCCTGCCTGGCGACTTTACATACCCTAAGCTGAGCAACAAAGTTGTGTGAGCGGGACAGAGGACCCAAAAAGTAGAGTTTAAATACTGAGAACCCGCGAAGCGGGCCAGGCAAGGTACTGTTTACCTAAAAAATTGTTCACATTGGCGCCTGCCAGACGACTTTACATACCCTAAGCGGAGCAACAAAGTTGCGTGAGCGGGGCAGAGAACCCAAAAAGTAAAGTTTAAATCCTGAGAATCCGCGAAGCGGTCCAGGCAAAGTACTTTTTAGATAATAAAAGCTATGGACCTTGGCGCCTGCCTGGCGCGGTATCTAATGTTTTTTCCTGGAGGTACACAACTTACTCTATCTGATAAAAAAAAGTAGTTTATTGCCTTAAGGCATTAAGGGTATGTAAAGGCGCCTGCCTGGCGACTTTACATACCCTAAGCGGGGCAACAAAGTTGCGTGAGCGGGACAGAGGACCCAAAAAGTAAAGTTTAAATACTGAGAACCCGCGAAGCGGGCCAGGCAAGGTACTGTTTACCTAAAAAACTGTTCACATTGGCGCCTGCCAGACGACTTTAGAAACCCTAAGCGGAGCAACGAAGTTGCGTGAGCGGGGCAGAGAACCCTAAAGTAAAGTTTAAATCCTGAGAATCCGCAAAGCGGTCCAGGCAACGTACTTTTTAGATAATAAAAGCTATTGACCTCGGCGCCTGCCTAGGCGAGGTATCTAATGTTTTTCCTGGAGGTACACAACTTACTCTATCTGATAAAAACGTTGCCTTAAGGCCCCTACAGCTAGAATCCATGGGCGGCGAGCACCCCAAACCTAGTTTCCAAGGTAAGTTTTCAGGTGTTAACAATGAAAAAAGTTGATCAATTCAGGGTTAATCCAACACTGTATCACTTTATTGTATCTTTATTTAAATCTGAATGACAAATGGTTAATGTTTCACAAATTAATTTATCAACAAGTCCAGCCACGTAAAAACAGAAAATAAAGAGGTTTTTTAGAAAAAAGTAGTTTTGGTTTTTTGTTTATGTCCCAAGATATTTTTGAATCCGATTTTCTGTTTTTGCTTAAAAACAAATAAGAGCATCGAATTTTGAAAACTAAATTAGTACTAGCGTGTATAGCTTTTTAATACTGGCAGGGCAGCTGCTTGTGTAATCAAGTAGTACTTAATTACATAAAATTTTGAAAAAAATTAGTTTGAAATTTTTTTTCCCAATTTTTTTTTTCAAAATTTTGATTTTAAAAACTAATTTTTCAAAAATTGTGCCATAAAATGGCTTTGTTTAGTTTTTTTTGTAAAAGAATAGGGTTTTGGCTTTACAAAAAGGTATAGCACGTTATTGTAGGTATAACCGTTGACTTTAAATAATTTTGTTTCCAAAATAAGTCAATTTTTTTTTAAATTGCACCTCCCCGCTAAACGAGGGGGATAGACCCCCCTCCCATACGATTTTTTTCTTTTCTCGACCTAACCTACACGCTCTAGCTTTTTGGCACATTACTCCTGAATCATCCTGTATATTAGGGTGGATCAAAAAAATCGAAATTATTTTTTTGATTTTGTACTCCGAAAAATCGATTGCTAGACACCTCTAGAATATACACACGAAATATGAATATGAATATCTTCTAAACGGTTAAAGCAATCAACTTGATGCCAAGGAATTTTTGGTAGAACGTTTAAGCTCCTACAAGAATACATCTTGCTAATTTGAAAATAACAAATTTTCAGTGATCTGGAAAATTTTTAATAGTATTTTAATAGGTCTTTTTTGTAGAGCGTTCAATTTCCTACAAGAATATGTAAAGAAATTTGATAAAAAGTCAATTAATAAAAAAATAATTTTTTTTAAGTAGAAGCTTGATGAAAAAATGGAAAATTGCGAAGCGGAGGACCTTCCAATTAATATAAAAAGTTCATATTTGGTGTGTATATTCTAGAGATGTCGAGCAATCGATTTTTCGGAGTACAAAATCAAAAAAATTAATTTAGATTTTTTTGACCCAATCTAGTATACATATATTAGTAGAGTAACTAAAGCAAATTTTTTTTGCTTAAATTTCATAAAACAAATGATAGCAAAAGATTCTCTAGGTAATTTAAGGAAAATATATAAAAGGCAGTAAGGGACAATCTTCCATCGTTTAAGCGATAAATGCAATTCTCTAACATTCTGACCTCAAACACAAAAAAAAATATTTTGAAAACAACGGCAACACCTACAATATTTTAAAATACATTTTTAAAAAGCCAGAAGCTCATTCTTATCTCTTAAATTTAAATCCACTAAATTTAATCCAGACTTTTTGAAAAAATGGTCCTCAAACTCAGAATTAAAAAAAAAAAATGTTATTAGAAAAATTTAAAATGACTTTTTTCCAAACTTTTTCTAATAAAATATAAATTTATTTAAAAAAAATTTTTGGCCATAAATATTATCAGTTGAATTTCGAAGCAAAAAAGGTAAAATATATCACACTTTTGAAAAAAAAAATGAAAAATTACTTCAATTTCAATAGTTTTTTTTTATTAAAACTGAATTTTTGCATTGAAATAATTAATTTTCTCAAAGACTGTGGTAAATAGGAACTTTAAATTTTTGCTATTTAACTTTCAACAGTAAGGATTATCAAATGAATAAAAAATAATTTTATGTTTAGATGTTGAACTTTAAAAAAAAAAATAAGTTACAGTTTTTTTCAAAACTTTTTTTAAAAAAAGTTCTTCGAAAATGAAATACTTTTTAATTTTTTTCTTAAACCGTAATACATATTGACATTTCCTTTTATAATTTGAAATCATAATAAATGCGGCCAGAAATATTTGAAAAAAATGCATTTTATATTACGAAAAAGTTTAAAAAACGACATGCTAAAATTTTTTCAATAATTTTTTTTTTTCAAGATCTGAGTTCAATTACCATTCTTTCAAAAGCCGTTAATTCAATTAACTTAATTTTAATTTTACATACATGACTAAGCTTCTAGCTTTTAAGAAATGTATATTTGAATATTGTAGGTGTTGCCGTTGTGTTCAAATATTTTTTTTTGTGTTTGAAGTCAATTAATAAGAAAATTGCATCTATCGCTTGAACTATGGAAGATTGTCCCTCACTCCCATATATTTTTTTTCCTTGAATTTCTTAGACAATCTTTTGGCATCAATTAATTTATGAAATTTAAGAAAAATTTTTGAAAAAAATTTGTTTTTGTTCACAAAAATCTTCAATTAAATTTAAAAAATCAAAACGGCAACACCGGCAATTTTTAATCTATAGACTTTTAAGTATTTTTAATTACCGACGTTTGAAAAAAAAGATCATCAAAATCTAAGCTGTTCGGCCGGGTTCCCTAATATTGCCAATTTTTGAGCTTTAGTTACTCCACTATATACTATTTGAAGAGGTCGCTACAAAATTCCTATACTTATATTTGACTCTTCTTCTTCTTCCTTTTTCTCGGCGTTGTTATGATCTCGATGTCGAGGGGATCATAACTATCCCACGTTACTGCTTCACACTAGTGATCCGCTTGTGGGGTTCGCCGGGTTGACCTCAGAAATCGGCGGCAAGCCTCCCGGTTTTGTATTGTTCTATTTCTAAGGCCAACTGAATGCTGGTGTTTTTGCATTTGCTTGTACCAGGAGTTTTTAGGCCTACCTTTCTTTTTATTTCGTGTTGGAACGTTGTATGATATTGCTTTTTTGACGGGGTTCTCAGGATCTCTCCTTTGAACATGGCAATACCAACTAAGTCGGTCGTGTTCAATTTTTTGGGAGATGGTGTTTTTAACATGAAGGCTTCCTCGGATCTTCGTACTTCTAATTCTATCAAGCTTTGTTACTCCTGCTGTCATACGAAGCATCTTCATCTCAGCTGCCGTTAACTTACTCTCATACTTTTTGTACATTGTCCAACATTGTGAACATACTTATATTTGACTGTTCTACAAAATTCCGTTGCACCGCCTTAGTTATTGTACTCTTGCCAAATCTATTCACGGCAAAACTTACCTAACATTTTATTTCAATATTGGAAAATTTCAAATTTATTATCTTTTACTTGAAGCACTTTGCACGATTGACTAAAGAACTGTATACAGGGTGATTCAAGAGTAATGTGCCAAAAAGCTAAAGCGTGTACGTTAGGTCGAGACAAGAAAAAAATCGTATGGGAGGGGGGGTCTATTCGCTCTCGTTTAGCGGGGAGGGGCAATTAAAAAAAAAAGACTTGTGGCACTCGAGGACTGCCGGGGTGAAGCTATTGTATTGCATTTTTTATCAATTTATGCAATTATGATGTGTTTATGTACCTTTACACAAACAGCTGCTTGCTTGCTCCCATGCAAGCTTCGTACAATCGTATCATATACATATACACACATACTTTACACGTTAACCTATGTATGGGGTGTAATAATTTTTCGTTACGAAATTTCTTGGTTCGCTCCCCATGCCAGGCCTGCGTTAAAATCTATGCACTACCTTAAAAATTGACTTATTTTGGAAAAAAAAATATTAGAAATCAACGGTTACACCAGATTTATGAAACATTAACCATTCGTCAATTATTTTTTAAACATTCAGACTTTAATAAGGATGCAATAAAGTGATTCAGTATTGGATTAATCCTGAATTGATCAACTTTTTTCATTGATAACACCTGAAAACTTACCTGAGAATTTTTCTTACTGTGTCTGGAGCGCTCGCCGCCCATGAATTCTAGCTTTAGGGGCCTTAAGCCAATAAAATCGCAATTTTTTAAATGAAATTTGAATAACAAATAATAATGTACATCCCAAAGATAAATCGATGACAAGATGAGGCAAAAACGGAGGAAAAAAATTCAAAAGTTATCTAGGAAAAAATGATTCTCTTGAAACCTTTAACAAACAAAGAATATGATTTAAAGTTTTTTTTTTTATTATGAACTGCTTGGGTAGATATTATTTTATTGTTTTTCATTAAAATAAAACAATTTTATTGTTTTTATTGGAAAAATTGCCCGTAATTTTTTTTTATTATGCATGCACTAAGCCACAGCAGGGTTGGGTTCGATATCCCGTTTTTTATATTCCCGTTATTTAAAATCCCGCTTTTAAAACCCCGTTTTTCATTATCCCGCTTTTTATAATCCCGCTTTTTAAAATCCCGATTTTTATAATCCCGTTTTTTATCATCCCGATTTTGCAAGCAAAACTAGTTGTTTTATTTTAAAAAATCGCGCGAAAGGGGTAAATCTCGGAATGAATGTTAGTAGAAATTTTTTTTGCTCAATATCTTCCTTTTGCCATTCTATAATATATCTCAAAAGTCTAGAAAAATCTCATGTCCGCTTGTCGCGATTTCAAGGTCAAATCGCGAAATGGAGATTTTCAAAATTAGCAAAAATAGGCTATGGTATTATATACACATATGATACATGATTTCAAGGTATTTTTTAATGCTGATTCCAAAAAGTCTAAAATCAAGACAATCTGACGTCTCTGGAAAAAGTTATACCTGTGTTTCATCTGTCAACTCATATTATTATAACAGTTGCAAACTTACTGCCGAAAAACCCTTAAAAGTTATGGTAGATGAACCAAATTTTGCATGAAAATTTAAGAATCCATCATTATTAAAAATCAAAACAATCCATTACAAAAAATATATATACCTACGAAATAATGGTATTTTTTGATGGAGGGGCAAATTTTAGGATATGCACTAAAGAAGATTCTTGTTCATCTTAGGAATAAGTGCTAATAGGCTAATTTTTTCATTTTAATCTTTGTTTGGATATTCTTTAACTACCCTCAAAAATCTAAAAAAATCTCATGTCCGAAAGTCCCAATTTTCTTGGTTTGAAGATAAGGTGCAGTTTTAAAAAAATTGAAAAACTACACTTCAGATATTTGTGTCAGATCAACATGAATAAGGTGCATTACTTTTCAGGGATGGTCAGGTTGACTTGTTTGTGAGTTTTGTTGGAATAAGTGTTAAAAAATACCTTTAAATCATGTCGCTTATGTTGGTATACATATAAAAATTTAAACTTTTCTTATTAATTTTCTAAAATCTGCACCTTATTTTCAAACCAAGAAAATTAGGACTTGCGAACATGAGATTTTTTTTAGATTTTTGAGGGTAGTTAAAGAATATCCAAACAAAGATTAAAATGAAAAAATTAGCCTATTAGCACTTATTCCTAAGATGAACAAGAATCTTCTTTAGTGCATATCCTTAAATTTGCCCCTCCATCAAAAAATACCATTATTTTGTAGTTATATATATTTTTTGTAATGGATTGTTTTGATTTTTAATAATGATGGATTCTTAAATTTTCATGCAAAATTTGGTTCATCTACCATAACTTTTAAGGGTTTTTCGGCAGTAAGTTTGCAACTGTTATAATAATATGAGTTGACAGATGAAAAACAGGTATAACTTTTTCCAGAGACGTCAGATTGTCTTGATTTTAGATTTTTTGGAATCAGCATTAAAAAATACTTTGAAATCATGTATCGTATGTGTATATAATACCATAACCTATTTTTGCTAGTTTTGAAAATCTCCATTTCGCGATTTGACCTTGAAATCGCAACAAGCGGACATGAGATTTTTCTAGACTTTTGAGATATGTTATAGAATGGCAAAAGGAAGATATTGAGCAAAAAAAATTTCTACTAACATTCATTCCGAGGTTAAACCCTTATTTGACTGGATTAATAGATTAATAATAACATAAAATGATCACAACACCTTAAATTGAGTATACACACTACATTACATAATCAAAAGAAATTTCATTTAAATATATTTCAACTTATGCATTTCAACAATTTTGATATTTAAATAAATGAAATTTCTTTTATTTGTGAACTCAATTTAAGGCTTTAATCATTTTACCGTTTTCATAATGTGTTGAAGGTACATATTGTGTGGGCTTTACAACGCAAAAAATCAGTTTTACTAATTTTTTGTCTATTGTGAATTAAGCATGTATTTTGTAAAAAAAAATCGGGATTTGACGGGATTTTAAAATGCGGGATTTCAGAAAACGGGATTTAAAAAAGCGGTATTTTAGTAAACAGGATTTTGAAACTTTTTTTTCTGGATTTTCGAAAAACGGGATTTTAAAAAGCGGGATTCCGATACGCTCCCGCCACAGCATCAGTTGAAAGTCATTTATTGTAAACTTTTAATGTGGTTCAGTTATTTTGTGTGAAAAATTAATAATAATTTGATTATTTTTTTGTTTCCTATTGTTTTTTATAAAATTCTTTTTATGGAAGTTTAAACTGCAGGTGTGTACTTTATTTTAAAAAATGTATTTATTGTTTTTGAAGCTTTAATTTATTGTAAAAATAATTTATTTTAAATGTAAGTAAAAAGACAGTTGTTTTCTATTTCTGTTTTTTTAATGGACCTTGTGTGATACCATTCTGTAATATTTTTGGTATCATATTAAAGTGGAAGATATCTAAAAGCAAAAACAAACAAAAATATCAGTTTCCAGTGTGACGTTGTGGGGTACTTCTCAGTTTGTTTAAGTCAATCATATTTTCTTTTTTTCTTTAAACAATCTAACAAGTCATCATTTACGTACGGAACAATTAAAATGTCGAGCGGAATTTGTAAAAAAAGGTCGACAGAACAGAGCTTAAAATAGAGTCCATTAGCTGCAATAGTTTTTTCCATGGAAAGTGTGTAAATGTTACAGCAAACGAAATTGAATATTTAAAAAGTATAAAGGCAATTTGGAGATGCCCTAGATGTGCAAGTGAGAGGAGGAGATCTATTTCTGGCGCCTCTCCAAACATATACTCTTCAACTGCATCGCTATCAAAACATACAACACCTACACCATCATCAATTGCATTAGACTCTTTACCGAATAAACTCCCAACTACTACCACCGCTACCATCGCTGTCACCACATCCACCACTACTACCGCTGCCACCGATTTCTTTGCTGCCTCCATCACTACCCCCGCCACTACCACCGCCGCTGCTATCCACACCAAACTGTGTAACGTTGATGCTTCTTCTTCTGCTACATTACCTGCCCCCATCACCACCACCACTTATTCAACAATTTTCTACACTGATTTTAGCAACAACAATTCACCGATCGGCAAACTACCTGTCGCTATAACCTTAGAGATGCTTTATGCTGAAATGGTGCAAATCAAGAACTACCACAAGCTTCAGGTCGATGAAATGATTGCTAAAATTAATGAAGGTCAACAAAAAATCGTCACACTGGAACAAAAGGTAGACTGCCTAGAACAACAACTTCTCTCAAACAGCATTGAAGTATATAATGTTCCAACTATAAACAAAGACATGTCACACATAGATTTTGCTGTTGGTATTTTTCGCGATGCGTTAAATATAAATGTAAATGAGACTGACATCGATCAAAGTTTTGTGAAAAAAATTAAAAAAGGTAATTCTCTTGCGAAAGGCGATTTGAAGAGCACCAATATTCTGCATGTCAAATTTATTTCTCATCACTTGAAAGAGAAAATTATGAAAACTAAACGAGAGAAAAGGGAAAAACTAACAACTAAAATTTTTGGAGCACACGGTAAAAGCGAGAATGTATACATCAACGATTGTTTAACACAACAGAGGCGTCAACTTCTTAATACTGCGCTAGCACTAAAAACTACGAAAGGAGTCAAATACGTTTGGACTAGGAATGGGAATATTTTCATAAGGAAGAATGAGGGTGATAATTCAGTAAGAATTAATTATATTTCTGATTTTGATAAAGTATGAATATTGTAAATCCTATTATTTCTTCAGTTCAAAATATTTGTGAAGTTCCAGTTTTTCGTAGTTTTATTGATAATTGTTTTTGTATACACCAAAACATCCGTAGTCTCAGAAAAAATTTCTCTAATTTCTTAGCTCACATTGAGTCACTTAAAAAATTGCCTTCTATAATTGTTTTAACAGAGATTTGGGTTTATGAGAGTGAAATGAGTCTCTATAATATACCGGGTTATGCGTTATTTAGTTGTTGTAATGAATCTTATTCGTCAGGTGGTGTTGCAGTTTATATTGATGAGAGTTTTGTACATCAATTCTCAAAAATTGAAATATGTAGCGCTGACGTTGTAAGGTTGTCGTTTTGCTTTAAAAAAGAAAACTATACAATGTTGTGTTTATATAGATTGCACGGGTTTAGTAAAAGTTTGTTCATAGAAGAACTCAGTAAAATTCTTTGTATAAACAAAACTTGTAATTTAATTTTAATTGGAGATATAAATATTGACATCTTAAATGTGGCAGACAAAGATACTGAAAATTATTTGTTTCTCATGGCTTCGAATGGATTAAAGGGTATTATAAATGAGCTAACCCGCGTAACAGAATCTACAAGTACTTGCATTGACCACATTTTTTCTCGTTTTAAAGTCAACAATCAATTTAAATTTTTTGGTAGTGTTCTTGACCTGAACATAACTGATCATAAATCTATAATTTTATTCAATGAGTTAGTAAATAATCTGAGTTATACTTCAGAAACACAAACAAAAGAGCATTATATCACCGATTACTTATTACTGCAGGATATTTTGAAACATGAATTTTGGGAAGGGGTTTATTCGGGAAAGGACCCATCCACTTGTTTTGCTTTTTTTAACTCAATACTGCAAAAACATTTAGAGTCATGTACTCAAGTATCCATTAAAAAATCAAATAAAAATAAATTTCTTAAACCTTGGATGAATATAAGTCTTCTTAAGGCCTTAAGCAGATTAAGCAAAAGAGCAAAATTAGTTTAAAGCTTAAAAAACATTCAAATAATGAAAATCTAAAAAAGTATTATCTTAAACTGTGTAAAAGTGTCAGCTCAAATATTGAAGTAACTCGTGAAAAGTACTATTCTAACTTATTCGAAAAATCGAAGGGTAATATAAAAGAAGAATGGAAAGCTGTTGACAGCATTTTAGGAAAAACAAGGAAACCTAACGTTATAGAATCTATTGTAGTCAATGATGTTTCTCTAACAGATTTAAACTGTATTTCGAACAAATTTAATGAATATTTTACAGAAATATCGAATACATTAAAGCCATCCATTAGTTCTACTGGTAACTGTAACTGTTTTATTCACAATCGCCTGGATGCTGACTACATACAACCTAATAGCTTTGCTTTTAGTCCCATCTCTTCTTTTGAAACCTACAAAACTATTTTATCTCTGAAAAACCAAAACTCTTGGAATATCTAGTAACTTACTTAAAAAAATTGCATTTTATGTCTCTGATGTTTTAAGTTACATATTTAACTTAAGTGTTGAACAAGGTTGTTTTCCAACTCAGTTTAAGTGTGCGGAAGTTATTCCCCTCTTTAAAAAGGGTGATCGAAAAAATATGCTTAACTACCGACCTATCTCTATTCTTCCAACTTTTTCAAAAATATTTGAAAAATTAATCATCAAAAGAATTACTTCTTACCTAGATAAAAAACAAATTTTTCAACGAAAATCAATTTGGTTTCCGTTCTGGTAAATCAACTGAAGATGCCATTCTTAGGCTATGTAGTCAACTTTATAGCAGCTTAAATAAAAATAATCTACAATGGCTATTTTCATCGATATGACGAAAGCATTCGATATGGTTGACCATGAGTTATTATTAAATAAGTTGTATAATGCAGGATTAAGAGGAGTAATTTTTCAATGGTTAAAATCCTATTTGAATGAAAGAGTTCAAAAAGTTGTTGTTAACGGTACACATAGTGAAGCCCGATTTTTAAAAATTGGAGTTCCACAGGGATCTGTACTCGGTCCTTTGTTTTTCCTTGTGTATATAAACTCAATTTTTGAGCTGCGATTGAATGGCCTTTCGACGGCATTTGCAGACGATATATCATTTACCTACCAGTCAAATTCGGAATTAAATTGTGTCTTGCAAATTGAAGCGGATCTTGAAGTACTAAGAACTTGGTTTTTTAACCACAAGTTAATTATAAGTGAAAAAACTAAGTTCATGAATTTTAAAACAACTGGTCATCGTGTTTGTAACTATAATTTATTTTTTCATGCTCCAAGCTGTAGACAATTCACATTTCCAATTCACGATTGTGGTAAATCTAATTTCCAACAAAAATATTCTTGTTCCGATTCTTGTTTCAAAATTGATTCAGTGAATAGTTTCAAATATCTGGGTGTTACAATTGATTCTAACCTTAATTGGAAAGACCATAGTAACAACATCAAAAATCATATGATGCTCATAACGAGAAAAATGTATCTTTTAAAACCATTCTGCTCTAGAAAGGTTCTAACTTCAATTTATTATGGTCTTGCACATTCTAAACTACAGTACGGGTTATCTAGCTGGGGTGCAAATACTTTTAGACCATTATTGATTGCTCAAAAACATCTTGTTCGAATTATTTGCAACAAAAATCGTTTAACAGAAAGTTGGCCCTTATACATGGGGCTGCAAACCATACATCCTATGATGGATGTACACTATGATGGTAAGACCTATAATTACCTATGGTGCGGTGGCTTGGCACAAAAGAACCGATCTTGCAACAACTAGGAAATCACTAGATAAAGTGCAAAGACTCGCATGTGTCTGCATCACCGAAGCTATGAGAACATGCCCTACAGCAGCAATGGAGGTTATTCTTGATTTAACTCCACTTCACCTTATTATTGAAAGTGCTGCTAAGGGAGCTATCATGAGATTTGCCAAGGAAGGAACTGGGGCTGGAAAATGCATAGGCAACAGAGAAAGAGAATTCCTGTCCAGATCCTCAGAAGAAAACTTCCTTGACTTTCCAAGAGATGCAATGATCACAAACTATAACTTTGTGAAAAACTACAATATACAATATACATCTCAGTAGTAAAACAGATTGGGTAGGCGAATCTATCAACTACTCTTTTAAAGAAAATACCATCAAATGGTACACAGACGGGTCGAGAACAGCGGAAGGTACAGGGGCAGGCGTCTTTGCGCCTAGTACCAAACTCTCCGTGCCTATGGGTCCATCCCCAAGTATCTTTCAAGCTGAGGTAAATGCCATTTTAAAATGTGCAGAAATAAACCTCGAATTAAAAACATTGTCATTATGTCTGATAGTCAAGCTGCCCTAAAAGCACTTAAATCCTACGAAATCAACTCCAAGCTAGTATTGGAGTGTATAGGAAAACTTAACGAACTTGGCAAAATAAACAAAGTCACTCTCCACTGGGTATCTAAGCACGTTGGTGTCCAGGGTAACGAGGAGGCGGACTCCTTAGTAAAAACGGGAGCAAATTCCCCTTTAAAGGGACCCGAACCGTATTGCGGAATAGGAGAAAATGTCATTAAAAATAAAATAAAACTAGACGAGGAGTCCAGGAGAGCAAAAAACTGGGCAGAACTACCAAAACTGAGACAAGCGAAAATGCTCCTCGGGAACTACAACCGAGAGCGTTTCAAATCATGTATCAGTCTAAGTAGGAACAATCTCAGGTTAATCACTGGGCTCCTCACGGGCCACTGTAAGTTAAGAAGGCACCTACATATTTTGGGCTTAGTAAATAGTGCAACATGTAGATTCTGTAGCGAAAAAGAAGAAACACCAGACCACATCCTGGGTAGTTGCAATGCACTAATACACCAAAGATTTAAACACATGGGTCGCTACCAAGTCGAAGAGGATAAATTGAACTCTTTGAAAATACCCCAAATAATCAATTTCATGAAAGGAATTAGGTTAGAGGAGGAGCTATAAAAGGAGGTACTAACTCATTTAGCTTAAAAGGGGGGTACAATAGATCTTACAGGTCGCAGTACATCTTGCACCCCATACATCAATCAATCAAATACTTCGATCGACAGCCACAAAAATACTACAGCAACAAGCGACTCTACGAGGAAGCAAAAATCATACCACTGGACAAGTATCTACTGCAATCGGCGAAGATACTTGTAGGAAATATCGCCAACCACCCCAATCAGCTGATAAGAAGAATGACAGCCAAACAACGACATCCGGAATCTAGGTACCTTTGCGCTTTGGATATACTGGATGAGCACATAATTTCAATGGACAACGAAGAAGCAGTTAACTTTTACGCCGACCCCCAGTCGGCATACTATCGTGGCTAAACGCCAACCAAACCAACCCAACCCAATTCAACCAACCCCACAACTGAACATCCGGGTCTGAACACCCCGAGGACAACCTAGTCAGCAGACTTTTTAAATTATGTTTATCCATGTAAAGGGTTTTTCAATAAGAGGTGTTATTTTTATATTCAAAGAAAAATGACATTTTTTGAGATAAATGATCGGATGTTTATTTCATTATAAAGAGGAAATAATAATAGCGCCCACGCTTACAGGACCATATCCTTTTCATGAAATTTTAAATAACCAAATCGCTGCCCTATGTCCTCGATAGCCTTACGAATTCCATCTTTGAGGTCTTGAATAAACGCTGGGCTGTCGGCGTAGACCTTATCTTTCACGTGGCCCCAAAGGAAGAAGTCGCAATGTGTTAAATCACAAGATCTCGATGGCCAATTGTGATCACCTCTTCGAGAGATAACACGGTACGGAAACTTTTCCCGTAAAAGATCGATCTAAAAAGTAAACGTTGTCCAGATCATTTTCATCCAATTCCGGCCATACAAAATCATTAATCATCCATTGACCGTAATCCATTGACCGTAACTGTTGCTCCAGCCTCATTTTCGAAAAAGTAAGGTCCAATGACTCCGCCGGACCATAAACCGCACCAAACAGTCACGCGTTGAGGATGGAGAGGCTTTTCAACAATAACTTTTGGGTTTTCCGAGCCCCAGATGCGACAGTTTTGCGTGTTGACCTAGCCTCCGAGGTGGAAATGGGCCTCATCAGTCAAGATGATTTTTCGATGAAATTCCGGATCATTTTCATAAGTGAATTTTAATAATTTCAATGCATTGTTGAACCGTGTATATTTATATTTTATAACTTAGTAAGTTTTCGGGTGTTATCAATGGAAAAAGTTGATCAATTCAGGGTTAATTCAATACTGTATCACTTTATTGTATCCTTATTTAAATCTGATTGTTTAAAAAATAATTGACGAACGGATAATTTTTCATAAATTAATTTATCAACAAGTCCAGCCACGTAAAAACAGAAAATAAAAATGTTTTTTTTAGAAAAAAGTAGCTTTGGTTTTTTGTTAATTTCTCAAAAATGACAAGATATTTTTGAATCCGGTTTTCTGTTTTAGCTTAAAAATAAATAATAGCATTTGAAAACTGAATTAGTACTTAATTATTTTTAAATTTTTTTCCAAAATAAGTCAATTTTTTTTTAAATTGCACCTCCCTCCTAAACGAAGGGGAATATTTTGATTAATTAATTATTTCTTATTATTAGGCAATGTTTAGTGAAAGAGTTATAAAAAAAAAATCAATTATGAGCGGAGGAAGCAAAATACTGTTTCAAAGTCGATACTATCGGCAAAGTTGATACCCTTTAGCGATGAATTAAGAAAACTCTTACTTTGGTATGCCTTTACTCATGTTAATGTCAATAACTCCGTTAATACTTATGATAAAAACCTCATTAATGTCTTGATTTTTAGAAGAAATGCTATTCTTTGTACCTAATTTAAAAATGTTAATATTTTTTTTTTAATATTTAATTTATTGTTAATTTTTAAATGGAATTATTTTTTTCTTACCCATGATAATTTTTGACTTTGGGCCAACTTTCTTCGATTCATGTGTTATAAACATACCCCCTTATTTATAAAGTTTGTATAACTTTATACAACTGTTTAAATTTGGAAAACGTGATCAAAACCCTTGTTTATTGTTGTCTTTAAGCTGTCAAACTTATACACAAGAGTAAATTGCCTTTCCCGCGAATAATGTGATTATTATTTTTATTAAATTAAGCATATTTCCAACAATTTGAAAAAAGTTATGCAGTGTATAAGTAGACAAAAATCTAATAAATAAGCCTGATAGTGTTTTATAAATTTATTCTTATGAAGAAAACAAAAATGTTGTTCAGAAGTTTGCCAGAAAACTCATAGATTTTATGATATTTAGGAAAACCTGCACTAGGTAAAATCTCTAAAAAATGTGTTTTTTTGCTTTAGTCAAAAATTGGTACGAATTAAAAATTTATTTTTGTAGTTTAAGTTTATTTCTGTTTACAACAATTACTTAAAGTGTGGTCCTTGATTTTGTGTGCTTAATAGAGACCGTTTTTTGGATTTTATTGGAAATATCAATTTATTCTATCTATTGTCCCTTTTTTAATGATGGTTCAGAGAATACATTTTTCTTGTTCCACACGAAGTGCTTTCGATTTCAAATAAGTAACGCTTTTCACTCCTATTCATAAAAAAAGCCAAATGCAGGTACAAAGAATAGTATTTCTTCTAAAAATCAAGACATTAATGAAGTTTTTATCATAAGTATTAACGGAGTTATTAACATTAACATGAGTAAAGGCATACCAAAGTAAGCGTTTTCATAGATCATCGCTAAAGGGTATTAACTTTGCAGATAGAGAGTTAGTGTAGAACAGTTTTTTTCTTAGAATATACCCAAGAATCATCACTCAAAATCTTCTTATCTCATTCCGGGATAACTGCTTTAACGATTTCGATGAAATTTTCACGGTAGTAAATAACGTTTAAGCAGAAAAAATAGCAATATAAACAAGAAAAATGACTTTAAACCGGGCAAAATGCTTAAAATTATTGAAAAAACTTCCGAAAAAATTTAACTGAAAATTGATACGAAAGGCTTACATTTTAGTTTGAAACAATTCGTTTGCTCTTTTTTTAAAACAATTTCAATAATGAGAAAAAAATATTTTTACTATTGTAATTGTAGCATTAAAGGCTGCTGAAGCGAAACTTCCAAGTCGACTCCGAATATTCTAACAAAAAAAAAAAAAAAGATCGAGAAAATAGCATGATCATCGAGAATTCTGTTAAATTAAAAAAAAATCCAAATAAGATTAAAACGAAAATAAAATCATCCAAACCAAACCAAACCCCTTATTCAAATTAAATTAATAGGCTCAAGTACATGGCATCTTTTTGCAAAAGTATACATATTTTTTTCTCGCTAGCGATTGGTTTGTAAAAAAGAGTATACCAAATTTCCTTTAAACCAAAATCTAAGCTTTTTGTTTGTTTGTAAGTTTTTTTTTTTTAATCCGGAAAACCAACACAAAATAAGTTTGAAATTTTCATTTTTGTACTTTTTCACTTTTAATGCTAGTTAATGATAAGCAAACAAAAACAAAACTTTTTAATAAAAAAAATATATTCGTTACGATTAAATTTCCAGTTTTCTTTTTCAAGTGCATCAAACTTATTAAAAGTTCAACAAAAAAACTCTCAAAGAAGACTCGAAATTGTTGGTTTATAAAAATTATAACTTGATTAAAAATTATTTCCATAATTACAAAAAAAAAAAATAATATACTACTTATTTTACCAAACACCACACACTTAACTGCATCTCTAATTAAAAAAATCATTCTTGGGATGGGAACATCCACGTTTTATACAAACGACACAATTAAACAAACGAGCACAATTAATGTTAAGCGAGTAAATAAAGAAACAAACAAACAAAAACAATAGCAACCGCTGTGATAACTGATATTGAATTTTTTTGATAACTGAGTTTCAGTTACAGAAACCTGAATCGAATTATTATTTTAAATTAACATATATAGTCCAAGCGGCGACCGTCGAGTTACTTAGCTCATAAGGTTAGAGGTTAAAATTAGTGTCAAATGAAAGATAAGTTGATACTGAAAATAATAAAATAGGGTTGCCACTTCTAAAATGGGAACTTCCATGTGGCAACCCTATTTTAAAGGAAAAATTGTCACATAACTAATACATTCATATCTTTGTTGTTTGGCCAGACAAAAAAATTTTTGAAATATCAAACGAAAGTCAGAATATTAAAAAAAATAATAAAATAATATAAAGAACGTAACCCTACAAATGTGGCAACCCCATCCAAATGAAAACAACACTGACCAAAATCTTCTTTGAACAAAACAGTATAACTTTTAATGCACTAGAAAGCTAAACTATACACCATATTTTAGATAATACTCTCTTCTATCTAAAAAATGTCGGGTGCCACCTCGCAAATGCACAGAAGTACTCGGCAACCCTACTCAAATGCTAAAAAACGCAAAAATCACTTGTTTTTTGGCCAAAGTGTAAAATATTTGATAGAGTTAAAGGCTATAAAAGCTGAAACACAATCACGCTTTGCCGTCGATTTTGACAACTGCGAAAAGTTCAACTATAGGAAATATGTGTATCCTCACACAATGACGCTTTTCTTACATACGCTTTTTTTGACAAACGTTAGGAAACGTAAGAAAGCGAGCAAAAGTTCAACCAGACTGAACTTTTGCTCGCTTTCTGACATTTAACAGAAATAGTTACAGTCACCCACATTATTATTGCGCCAAACGTGAATAAAAAAATAAATTATTGCAAGACTATGTGTGTTTTTTAATTTCTCAATATAGATTTTGCACAAAAAAACGACATCGAGATATATTAATTGATGTTTGGGCTTAAATGATCCGTTTTGTAGATGCAATTAATTAAATAAAAAATTAATTCATATTTAAGCCCAAACATCAATTAATATAACGTATAATATATGATCAAATAAATAAACTAATCGAGATATTTTAAATCAAAACAATTTATGTATTAAAAACAAAAAAAAATTTAATGATGTTTTAGACTGAGTTTTATTGTTAAAAACAATATATTTTGATTGGACTTGTTTTTATAACTATAGGATTAAAGAATAAACAAATTTATATGCATTTTTTAAACACATTAATATCCTTTTTCATTTTTCCACAATTAAATCAAGATAAAGACTTGGCCCAATAATTTTGTGAGTGACTGTGTTTTTTTTTATTTGACAGCAGATTTTATGTTGCAATCAGCTGTTCAAAGTCAAAGTGACAGAAGCGCGCTTTGAGGATTTCTCAACGTAACGCAACGAAGCGACGCCTTAAAGCGTGATTGTGTTTCAGCTTTAAAATACATCATGTGTAGCTTAGACTCTCTTCTATCTAAAAAACGTCGGGTGCCACCTCGCAAATGCAGACAAGTACTCGGCAACCCTATCCAAATGCTAAAAAACGCAAAAATCACTTGTTTTTTGGCCAAAGTGTATAATATTTGATAGAGCTAAAGGCTATAAAATACATCATGTTTAGCTTAGACTGTCTTCTATCTAAAAAATGTCGGGTGCCACCTCGCAAATGCACAGAAGTACTCGGCAACCCTACTCAAATGCTAAAAAACGCAAAAATCACTTGTTTTTTGGCCAAAGTGTAAAATATTTGATAAAGTTAAAGGCTATAAAATACATCATGTTTAGCTTAGACTGTCTTCTATCTAAAAAACGTCGGGTGCCACCTCGCAAATGCAGACAAGTACTCGGCAACCCTTCTCAAATGCTAAAAAACGCAAAAATCACTTGTTTTTTAGCCAAAGTGTATAATATTTGATAGAGTTAAAGGCTATAAAATACATCATGTTTAGCTTAGACTGTCTTCTATCTAAAAAACGTCGGGTGCCACCTCGCAAATGCAGACAAGTACTCGGCAACCCTTACCAAATGCTAAAAAACGCAAAAATCACTTGTTTTTTAGCCAAAGTGTATAATATTTGATAGAGTTAAAGGCTATAAAATACATCATGTTTAGCTTAAACTGTCTTCTATCTAAAAAATGTCGGGTGCCACCTCGCAAATGCACAGAAGTACTCGGCAACCCTACACTCAAATGCTAAAAAACGCAAAAATCACTTGTTTTTTGGCCAAAGTGTAAAATATTTGATAGAGTTAAAGGCTATAAAATACATCATGTTTAGCTTAGACTGTCTTCTATCTAAAAAATGTCGGGTGCCACCTCTCAAATGCACAGAAGTACTCGGCAACCCTACTCAAATGCTAAAAAACGCAAAAATCACTTGTTTTTTGGCCAAAGTGTAAAATATTTGATAGAGTTAAAGGCTATAAAATACATCATGTTTAGCTTAGACTGTCTTCTATCTAAAAAATGTCGGGTGCCACCTCGCAAATGCACAGAAGTACTCGGCAACCCTACTCAAATGCTAAAAAACGCAAAAATCACTTGTTTTTTGGCCAAAGTGTAAAATATTTGATAAAGTTAAAATCTATAAAATACATCATGTTTAGCTTAGACTGTCTTCTATCTAAAAAAACGTCGGCTGCCACCTCGCAAATGCAGACAAGTACTCGGCAACCCTTCTCAAATGCTAAAAAACGCAAAAATCACTTGTTTTTTAGCCAAAGTGTATAATATTTGATAGAGTTAAAGGCTATAAAATACATCATGTTTAGCTTAAACTGTCTTCTATCTAAAAAATGTCGGGTGCCACCTCGCAAATGCACAGAAGTACTCGGCAACCCTACACTCAAATGCTAAAAGACGCAAAAATCACTTGTTTTTTGGCCAAAGTGTAAAATATTTGATAGAGTTAAAGGCTATAATATACATCATGTTTAGCTTAGACTGTCTTCTATCTAAAAAATGTCGGGTGCCACCTCGCAAATGCACAGAAGTACTCGGCAACCCTATCCAAATGCTAAAAAACGCAAAAATCACTTGTTTTTTGGCCAAAGTGTAAAATATTTGATAGAGTTAAAGGCTATAAAATACATCATGTTTAGCTTAGACTGTCTTCTATCTAAAAAATGTCGGGTGCCACCTCGCAAATGCACAGAAGTACTCGGCAACCCTACTCAAATGCTAAAAAACGCAAAAATCACTTGTGTTTTGGCCAAAGTGTAAAATATTTGATAAAGTTAAAGGCTATAAAATACATCATGTTTAGCTTAGACTCTCTTCTATCTAAAAAACGTCGGGTGCCACCTCGCAAATGCAGACAAGTACTTGGCAACCCTATCCAAATGCTAAAAAACGCAAAAATCACTTGTTTTTTTGGCCAAAGTGTATAATATTTGATAGAGTTAAAGGCTATAAAATACATCATGTTTAGCTTAGACTGTCTTCTATTTACAAAATGTCGGGTGCCACCTCGCAAATGCAGACAAGTACTCGGCAACCCTACTCAAATGCTAAAAAACACTAAAATCACTCTATCAAATATTGTATACTTTGGCCAAAAAAAGAGGTGATTTTTGCGTTTTTTAGCATTTAGATAGGGTTGCCGAGTACTTGTCTGCATTTGGGAGGTGGCACCCGACATTTTTTAGATAGAAGACAGTCTAAGCTAAACATGATATATTTTATAGCCTTTAACTCTATCAAATATTATACACTTTGGCCAAAAAACAATTGATTTTTGCGTTTTTTAGCATTTGAGTAGGGTTGCCGAGTACTTGTCTGCATTTGCGAGGTGGCACCCGACGTTTTTTAGATAGAAGAGAGTCTAAGCTAAACATGATGTATTTTATAGCCTTTTACTCTATCAAATATTATACACTTTGGCCAAAAAACAAGTGATTTTTGCGTTTTTTTAGCATTTGGATAGGTTTGCCGAGTACTTGTCTGCATTTGCGAGGTGGCACCCGACATTTTTTAGATAGAAGACAGTCTAAGCTAAACATGATGTATTTTATAGCCTTTAACTTTATCAAATATTTTACACTTTGGCCAAAAAACAAGTGATTTTTGCGTTTTTTAGCATTTGAGTAGGGTTGCCGAGTACTTCTGTGCATTTGCGAGGTGGCACCCGACATTTTTTAGATAGAAGACAGTCTAAGCTAAACATGATGTATTTTATAGCCTTTAACTCTATCAAATATTTTACACTTTGGCCAAAAAACAAGTGATTTTTGCGTTTTTTAGCATTTGGATAGGGTTGCCGAGTACTTGCCTGCATTTGCGAGGTGGCACCTGACATTTTTTAGATAGAAGAGAGTATTATCTAAAATATGGCGTATAGTTTAGCTTTCTAGTGCATAAAAAGTTATACTGTTTCGTTCAAAGAAGATTTTTGTCAGTTTTGTATTCATTTAAATGGGGTTGCCACATTTGTAGGGTTACGTTCTTTATATTATTTTATTATTTTTTTTTTTAATATTTTGATTTTCGTTTGGCATTTAAAAAAAAAAATTTATCTGGCCAAATAACAAAGATATGAATGTATTAGTTATGTGACAATTTTTCCTTTCAAATAGGGTTGCCACATGGAAGTTCCCATTTTAGAAGTGGCAACCCTATTTTTTTATTTTTAGTAACAACTTATCTTTCATTTGACACTAATTTTAACCTCTAACCTTATGAGCTAAGTAACTCGACGGTCGCCCCTCCGACTAATAGGTATCTCTACAGTTCTAATTTTGTGTTTTGCTTAATGCAAACCACCCTAAAGTTTATTAACTATGGTTAAAAAAAGGCACCAAAGTTTGTCCTTTGCGAGAAACTTTTAAAATATTAATTTAATAAAAAAAGAACGCACCTGTTGTGATATCTTCCTGTTTTGATTTTGCTGCTGATTCGACATATTTCCTGCGATGCCCATTAAACCAATATTTTGTGGGGGACTGGTTGTTTCAATGTTCATATTATTCTGCTGATTCGCCTGATGAATTGTCATATGAAGCGATGATGAATTCGTTTGCGTTTGTTGCATTGAACAATCGGAAAATTGTTGCTGTTGATGCTGTATTTGCACACTAGGCGGACGAACATTCTCTACAGAATTTTGGGATGCTATATCACTGGCTATACTCGTAGGAGATTCAAGACCCAGCTGTGCTACATCAATTTCACACTGATCATAGTGGTGCTGCAAGCCATGAACAGAATTGTTAGTAGAATCCGGGGTATACACAACCATTGATGATATTTCCGTTGTGGAAGAACTTTGTTTCATGTTTTCCAGGTTTAAGGCAGAATTTTGTGTCAAATCTTGATCATGTCCTACTTTTTGTGAAATATGTTGTTGTTGCTGTTGTTGATTCATTAAATTTAATGTGCTTTGGTTGATTGTACTTGTGGATTGATTATGTTGCTGTATGGAAACTCCGGTATGTTGAGATATGTTATTTGAATGTTTGTGTGCGTTTTCTATTGATTTGATGCTGTTTTTGGTGTTACTCACACTCCCATTCGATATCTTTGTCTGTTGTTGATTGTATTGTTGGCTGCTATCATAGCTGCTCTGTTGTTGTTTGCTCAAAGTACAGTTATTGCTTGTAGATTCTTTTGCAAGTTGTTTATCTTCCTTCTTGGAACTACTGCTATGTGTAGAACTATTTGAAAGTTGTTTTTCTGTGTTCGAACTGCCGTTCTTTCTATCAACTCTTTGTTTTTCTTTTTGTACTGCTATAGCTTGTTGTATTTGATGCGTCTGCTGTTGTTGTTGCATGGCCAAAGTGTTTTGATAAAGATTTTGTGAAAAAGTATGACCATAAGCCATTGAAGTGGCTAAGTCCTTGTACTTATTTTGTGTTTTCTGGACGGCACTCGCTTCCAAGTGCGACAAGTTGTATCCTGGATAATAGTCCCATTGCCAGTACTGCGGATGTGGTGAAGCATGATAGTTGGGCATTTGGTTCATCGTGAATTGAGGGGCTATTTTATTTAGGTCAACGGTGGTGTGGGATTGTTTTTGTTCAATACCTTTACTATTTGATGGAAATTTTTCATGTTGCGACGGTGAACAAGCCATGGAGCTTAAAGTCAAAGACGAAGTTGCTGACGTAAAAGGTATATGTATTCCCCCATAATTGCTCGTTTCCTGCTTTACCGTAGTTGGGGTCCTAATAACATTCGAGTTTTTATTCATGGTAACGTTATTGCCGCTTTTGCTACTTTGCGAAGAAAGAACAGTGTTATAAGAAGTCGTCAAACTATTCGGAGATGATGATGGTGTTTGTTGTATTTTTTCTACTTTGATCAGATCGGTTGACTTTTTGGATTCAGGCTTTATGCGATCAATATTCAATTTCTTTTCAATCTCTGGAGAATCTCTATTTTTTGACGTGTCACTGGAATTGTCAAATTGTGGTATTTTAAGTTTTGAGTTTGCTTTATTTATGCATTGCAACTGAAAATTTGTTGTCCGTCGACTTTCCTCTCGATCTATTATTTTTTTGTTTTCACTCGAAAATTTCGAAGCAGTAAGGTCGATTTGTGGAATAGTATCTTCCAGTTGGCGTTGTATAACAAGAGCTTCCGAATTTTGTGAAGAATTATTTTTTGATGTATTATTAGACTGAAACACACTCTGTTTAGCTATTTGAGTATGAATTTGCTGCTGTTGTTGCTGGGGAAGTATCTGTGTTTGTAGTTGTAGTGGTGTAAGTTGTTGTTGTGGTGTTTGCTGTTGTTGTGATAATTGTTGTTGTTTTTGTGTTTGTTGTTGTGTTAATTGTTGTTGCTGTTTTAGTTGTTGGTGTTGACATTGTTGTTGTTGCTGTTGTACTTGAACTTGTACTTTTTGCTGTTGTTGTTGTTGATGATGTTGTTTTTGTTGTTGCTGTTGTAGTGTTTGTTGTTGGTGTTGCTTTTGTTGTTGTATTTGTTGTTGTGTTTGTTGTTGTTTGGTTTGTTGCTGTTGAGCTTGTTGATGATTTGTTTGTTGTTGTTGCTGGGTTTGTTGTTGTTGAGTTTGTTGTTGTTGTGTTTGTTGTTGTTGTGTTTGTTGTTGCTGAGTTTGTTGTTGTTGAGTTTGTTGTGTTGGCTGTTGTTGTGTTTGTTGTTGCTGTGTTTGATGTTGTTGTGTTTGTTGTTGTTGTGTTTGTTGTTGTTGTGTTTGTTGTTGCTGTGTTTGTTGTTGCTTTGTTTGTTGCTGTTGTGTTTGTTGTTGTTGTTGTTGTTGTATTTGATGTTGTATTTGTTGTGTTTGTTGTTGTTGTGTTTGTTGTTGTGTTTGTTGTTGTTTATGGTTCTGATTTGCACACGTTTCTTTTTGGTGCGATTCATCACGAATTATTGAACCGGTTTGCAACTGATCACTTTCATTACTTTTTGATTGTGATTTTCGGTTTGATTTACTCTCAATCAAAATTTGATTCTGTTTATTATCATAGCTATCTTTATCTAATGTTCTTAATATGACCGATGATGGAGGTAAATGGGTTTGAGCTTGTTCCTCTGAATTATTTTCAGCTTTTTCTTTAATTTCTCCTGAATTATTGATGAGGGATTTATCGCTATCCGGCAAGTAAAGTTGTGTTTGGCCTTCCAAGTTTTTTGGGATGGTGCAACTATTTAGGGAAATGTCCACACTTTTTACCTTCTTATCGCTTATTTCCGCTTTATTATCAATAATAATTCTTGGTCTTTCGAGTTTTTCACACTCGCTTGGCTGTACTTTGGTTTTTATAATGTCCATCTTTTCAGGCAAGTTTGCAGTTACGTTCTCATCTTTATTCTGTGTCCCAGCAGCGCGTTCATGTGCAATACCTGTAAGTACGGTTTGTATAGGACGAATGCAACTGTCTATTTTTTCACTAATATTTTTATTTTCTTCAATTAAAATATTACTTTGGGGAATTGAATTTTCTTTTCTTTGTTCAACTTGTAAAACTGCTAATTCAACCGATGAACTATCGCAAAAATTTTCGCACAGCAGATTTTTCTTTGTTTTTTTCGCTACTGCATCTAAAACCTTATCATTGTCTTCTTTAATTTCCAAGTGTTGTTTTTCTGGAGACAATTTTTCAGTTGATGATTCATTTACAATCGGTTCAACATTTTGTTGCTCTGATTTATATGCATCTTCAAGTATAAACTTAAAATCCTCACTTTTACTATCATCAGTTGTACAACTGTCGGAACAAATCGAAACGTCTCCATGTTGCTGTGTTACAGTTCGTTTGCCTCGTAGTTTGGGCGCAACATTTATCATCTTTTTTTCCTCTTGCAATAAATTTTCGTTTGAATCCGCTACTTTTCTTTCTTTTTCATGTTTTGTAGATAATTTTATATTAAATTCTGGTGCGATTGTCTTTGAAAACATACCACAATTTCCTGCTTCATTCGAAATGTTATCTGGGTTCGGAATCTGGACTGTCTTAATATGTTCATCGCTGGAACACGCTCCGTCTAAATTGACCGAAGAGCTACACATTTTTTTATTTTTATTAAACCGCTTCTTGCTCTCCGCAATTGCACCAATTTCTTGGCTGACTTCAGCCTCGCGTTTAATTGAGCTTTTTGTTTTTTTATTAACATCATAATCAATTTGTTCGCCTTCATTGGTGTTTGATTCAGACAAACTCTTTGTGAAAAATGTAGGTGGTTTGCGATTTGCCATACGCAATGATCTACTTGACCTAGATTCTTCACTTTGATTAATCAAACCCCTCCACCTTTTTTTACGTGTAGAAACTAATCTTTCGTGACGTTTTCGTAATAATGTCGAAATATATTTCCGTTTTTTGTCAGTTTCAGATCTAGTTCTTAAACTAAAGCGACTTTTTTTGTGTTCCACTGCTGCCGACGAAGCTGGATAATCAGGAGTCTTACTTCTTTTGCGTTTAAAGCTGTTTTTTTCCTTAAGATTGCCATTGAGAAAGGTGTTTTTGAAATTAGTCTTTTTTTCAGTGTCAATTCCAGATTGATTTCTGGCTCCACTACCAAATGTTGTTTCAAAATATTTCAAAGGTCGTGCTCGTCGCCTACCAGAAGATGTCATTTCGATTATTTCTATGAAGTCGGAACCTGCTCTTGGTGTTTCATTTTTTACCAGAAGTTTTTTACGTTTATTGGAGTTTTGATTCTGGTCATTCAAACTTGAAATCGGCGAGATAGCTTCAATTGTATTCTTTTCATCCAATTGCTTGGTGGTGACTTTCATTCCCTTGGTACAATTTAATATTGATTTTGGCAAAGGGCTTGTCTCTTTTGCGGCTGGCAATTTTTTTTTCGCTATGCCTGACATACATACCTCATCATTATCATTGTCAGAACCTGAACAACTAAACTTTTTCATTGCTATCGAAGTTGGTACATTTGATAGTAATGGGGTCCATCGCAAACATTCGGGTTCGATTGGTATTCTTGTTGTTGATTTCATTACTTTTTCGTTATGCTGTATTACTTTAGCCCAATTTATTTGAATGTATATTTTATAACGAATATCACCTTTTTTACGGCCTAGCTTAACAAAGTTAAGAAGTTGAAAAGCTAATGCAATGTCTGGTAAAAACAAACCGGTTTTATTTGCAAGATGTCTAAAAGTGATTTTCTCTTTATGACGATAATTATAAAGGTACTCCAAAACCACAGACTTCCAATACGCATGATAAGACAGTCGACCTAAATCGGATAGGGGTTTTTCTGGTGTACCGAGTTGGCCTTCTTCGCGACTTAAAAGATAACTAAAGTCGATCAGAAATCTTCCAAAGCCTTGTCTTTGATATTGCGGCATGGTCATAATGCATGAAATATTGTATTTTTGCATGCAGTGTTTTTCTTTGGAAAAATATCCAATCAAATGACAACCCTTTTTGTCATTTTTGGTAAGGATGTAAAATAAAAATGGTTCTACATCGTAATACAACGTTTTATGGTCCAAAAACAATTTTGCCAGTAAACAAAGGTTTTGGCAGTAAATTTTGTTTATATTTCCATCAACTTCAAATACAGAAATATCATCATTCCGATAAATTTCTGTTCCAGGTGGATGTCTCCAGTAGCATTTGTCCTGGTGACGTGCTAACACTGCCTTACTTTTTGTATATTTTAAACAAAATTCACAAAGAAATAGTTTGGGAAGCCTGCAAGAAGAAATATTTATTTTAATTACACGGTGTTACAAAAATGAGGTTTTAAATTATACGCGGGCAGAGACCTATCAGGTTTTGTAGAGCTAGTCGCACTGAATATGAAACGGTATTTGAAAATCCTCTAACACCCCCAAAATCTGGAGTTACGGGCAAAAAAACGGTTTTTTGGGCCTTCACCCATTGAAAAAATTCTAGCTTCGACAATTTTTGACCCATTTTCGATTTTTTTACAGTTTCTGATAGAAGATAAATATACCTGTTGATAATTTATAATTGGGCTTGATGATCGATATGAAAAAATGCAATCAATTAAAAAACTAATTCATTCTTTTTCCCAACGTTTCTCCGGTTTTTTCCGGCTTCATCAGGGGGTTTGGATTTATTAGTTCTTAAAGAAACAATTAACAATGAAATGTTTGATGAATGAAAAACTAATAATAATTTGTACATTTAAATAATTTAAACAATTTGATTACTTTTGCACTTACTTTTGTTGTTAATAAATTACATTGAAGAACAATTTATATAAAATAAAATTAAAAATAAACTTTTAAAACTTTACAGAAAATAAAACACTTCTTATTGGCAAATGCAAACTTAAAGAATATAAATTAAGATTTGGTTATGATATGGCAACACTGTAGACAGCGCTTATGTCATCAATGTCCTCTTTGTGGTTCATCGTTACACTCATTTTTTGTTGGATACGAAGACTTTCTAGGGTGAACCTTGTTTTCATTCTTCTTTCTCTATCTAATATTTTGACGTTTTCAAAATCTGCATTGTGTTGATGATCCATCCATGATGTTATGTTGTTCCAATATAACAAACAACAAAACGCGCATTGGGAGTGAGATTGTCAGAACATGAAGCTGACATAAGGAAAAAGAAGACAGCTACAGCAATCTCACAACATATGCTAGATCATCAACACAATGCAGATTTTGAAAACGTCAAAATATTAGATAGAGAAAGAAGAATGAACACAAGGTTCACCCGGAGAAACGTTGGGAAAAAGAATGAATTAATTTTTTAATTGATTGCATTTTTTCATATCGATCATCAAGCCCAATTATAAATTATCAAAAGTTAAATATATATGATCAAAAACCAATATACATGATAAATATACCTTTTCAACAATGCATAAAACATGTAACTCGGTTAAACCACTTAGAATTTATAAGATGTCAAAGTTCAAAAATTCAATTTTTTTTGTCATTTGCCCAACTTCGGCATCAATTTAAAGTATATGTTTTCAAAACAACATGCTATTTAAAAAATATATTCTAAAACTATATCTATTTCCCAATTGATCGAGGTATTTTTTATGAAAATCACTTCAAAATTGGCTTAGAAAAAAAAATTTTTCGATTTCAACCCAGATACAGAAATTCGAAATTTTAGGTATAGAACAAAAATTTTGTTTCGGCACGTAGTAGGATAAGTTGGGCGCCAGGATTTGATGAAAGATTTTTGTAGAGGAGCTCAATACAAACATTTTTTTCTTTGGGAGGGGGGTCTATCTCCCCCCGTTTAGGTGGGGGGGGGGGCATTTTTCTAAAAAAAATTATCAAAATAAAAAAAAAATTATTAAAAAACAACGGCAACACTTACAGTAATAAATGATACCATTTCCAAAAGGCAAAATTGTGCATTTGATTCTAATTTTTAAATCAATATAATATTACCAATAGTTTTTGAAATAATCGATTTCAAAGTTAAAAATAGTTGAAAAAAAACTTTTAAACTCATTTTATACTATTTTTGTCCAGACTGTGAATTTTAGTAAAAAAATTTCTCCCACAGAAAACTACCTCAATTGATTCCTTAAAGAACAGTGAAAACTATATGTTTCTATGTCTTATAGTTTTTGAGAAAATTGAAAAATTATTTTATCAGATTTTTCTTTTTTCAAAATATTTTTTGTTTTTATTTTTCAATTTTCTCAAAAACTAGAAGACATAGAAACATATAGTTTTCACTGTTCGATAAGGAATTAATTGAGGCAGTTTTCTGTCTAAGTATTTTATTTACTAAAATTCACAGTCTGGACAAAAATAGTATAAAATGAGTTTAAAAACTTTTTTTTCCCCTATTTTTAACTTTGAAATCGATTATTTCAAAAACTATTGGTAATATTATATTGATTTAAAAATTAGAATCAAATGCACAATTTTGCCTTTTGGAAATGGTATCATTTATTACTGTAAGTGTTGCCGTTGTTTTTTAATAATTTTTTTTTATTTTGATAATTTTTTTTAGAAAAATGCCCCTCCCACCTAAACGGGGGGAGATAGACCCCCCTCCCAAAGAAAAAAATGTTTGTATTGAGCTCCTCTACAAAAATCTTTCATCAAATCCTGGCGCCCAACTTATCCTACTACGTGCCGAAACAACATTTTTGTTCTATACCTAAAAGTTCGAATTTCTGTATCTGGGTTGAAATCGAAAATTTTTTTTTTTTTCTAAGCCAATTTTGAAGTGATTTTCATAAAAAATACCTCGATCAATTGGGAAATAGATATAGTTTTAGAATATATTTTTTAAATAGCATGTTGTTTTGAAAACATATACTTTAAATTGATGCCGAAGTTGGGCAAATAACAAAAAAAAATTGAATTTTTGAACTTTGACATCTTATAAATTCTAAGTGGTTTAACCGAGTTACATGTTTTATACATTGTTAAAAAGGTATATTTATCTTATAACAGAAACTGTAAGAAAATCGAAAATGGGTAAAAAATTGTCGAAGCTAGAATTTTTTCAATGGGTGAAGGTCCAAAAAACCGTTTTTTGCCCGTAACTCCAGATTTTGGGGGTGTTAGGGGATTTTCAAATACCGTTTCGTATTCAGTGCGTTTAGCTCTACAAAACCTGATAGGTCTCCGCCTGCGTATATTTTGAGTGTTACACCGTGTTATTTGTAACATATTATTTAGATAGTTAGATAGTTGTTGATATTACCTTGCATATTCTTGAGGAAATCGACTGGAGTACCATGTTTGTATTTCCCATTTTCCGAATTCAATTGCTGCTGGACAACGTTCTTGCGCTGCCAAAGCAAAAGAAGGTGGACTTAATGATATTGGATTTAAGTCAGGGATAGCTAAATTAATACGTCCAGTTTGATTGACTGTTTCAGCTACGGCTTTTGCTGACTTTTCTCTAATAAGACTATACATTTTGACATCATTTTCTGTAATACCTGGAGGCATTTGAGTTTCTGAAATGGTAATTTTAGATTTTTTTTATTTTTGAAACAAATACACCCCAAATGGTGTTTATAAAATGAGCGACTAGATCGTACGTACTTGCTCTTGTAGTGTAAAGTATCTTAGGGCCATTTGCTAAAACGAAACTTAAATAATTTATGTTGAACATAAACTTTTTTTCTCTACTTTCAACTATGCGTCACTGTCACATAAGGATTTATGTTGAACTTAAATGCTTAATACTACAGGTAAAATAGGCATTAAAAAAAAAAATTGTTACACTCATGAAACTTGGCAAAAAGTTTGCTTTTGGGATAAGAACCAAGTACAAAAAAAGTCTATAAAAAAAGTTGGGTGGAAGGGTGTTTTTTCGCGGACAAGAGGGTTGAAGGTCAAAAATATACTGAACAAAATTGTTTGTCGAATATCATCATAAGACACATCGTCGCCCTATTATTGGAGTGCCGTATACGCCAAATTGCATTTTTTGAACTAGGTATGCAGTCGTATGTTTTCGAAGTTGCTCTTTTCAAATCTGCTATCCGTTTTTTTCTATCTTTTTTTGTTGCCGAGATATTCACTATTGTTTTGACAAAAACAAGAAATTTTGGCATTTACGTCAAATTTTTCATGCAATGTAAGAACATTTTGAGAATTGTTTTGACGTTCGTTATGTTTTCTTTGACGTACGTGTATATGAATAAAAGAAACTTCTGATTTTCATGGCGTGTACGGCAAACTCATTTTGGACAAAAATTTAAATATTTTGAAAACTAAATGAATTGCAGATGTCCAATAACATGTGTATAAAAGACACATTTTAATTATATATCATACTAAAATATTAAAAAATACCAGCGGTTAGTTCTTTTGCAATTATCTTCCGAACATTTAAATGCGATTTCCTACAAATGTGAAAATGGCGTATACGGCACTTCAATACTAGGGCGACGCACTATGGGACGAAACATAGTTGAACGTCTCAAAAATCTCTAACTTTTTTGTTTCTTTGAATATTTTAATGAAATTTGGGACATATAATCTTGAATATGTAAGGAATTAATGTATATAATTTTTGTTTACGGTTCATAAATTTTATAGATAAGAAAATGTGTTCAAAGTTAAAAAAAATATTATTATTATATTATTATATAATACGGTACATTCTCGATTAACGCAACTAATTAAAACAAGGGTGGTTGTAATGACCGAGGTTGTTGCAATGACCGAGTAAATAATTTTTAGGTTCAATATGAGATGAAAAGCGAAAATATCAGAAACGCAACACTAACAAATATATTTAATGCAACAAATTTCTGTCCAATAAAATATAATTGATATGAAACGAAACAAATGGAAGTTAATTCATTACGATAAGTACGTAATTATGAATGTTTAGTTCTTTATCCAAATTTAATTATTTTATTTCGAAAAAATGGGATATTTTTGTTTGGATTTTTTAGTTTGTTAGATTTTAAAAATTGAACAATCAACATTTTTTCAATAAGGGTTAAATTTTGGTCAGTTCATTGTATTTTTGTATTGAAAGTTGCACTTATCGAGTCAATTTTTGTACAAGAGTTGCGATTACTGCGTCAACAATGATAAAAATTGGGGTGTTGCGAAAATCGAGGAGTTGCGTGAATCGAGAGTTGCGTTAATCGAGAACGTACTGTAATATTATTTAAATTAATTTTTTTTTTTTCAATGAAGCAATCGAAAAAGATAAAAACTCGTACGGCACGGTTGCCATTGTTACTTTTTACTTCTTAAATCTGAAAATGAAATAAAACATTTTCCATGAAACTTATAATCTAAAAAAATTCTTGTTGTCATAAATCAGTTGAGTTTTTTGCAAAAAAATATTAAATACTAATAAAGTATTGTGAGTAAGATGACATAAATAATAGTTTAATCGTGTTGTTGTTGATGTTTTGAAAATTGAGTTCATAAAATACAAATAAAAAATGTAATTCATAATAAAAAAAAAATAAATAACTATAGAAAAATTAATGACCAAAAAACTAGAGTTTCTAAGAAACAATACCTTAAAAAAATTCAAAACAACAACAACTTTTGACCATGACCAGACAATAATAATAATTAACGAAAAAATACCAAAGAAGAATTATTTTTAGTTTTTTTTTTTTTATTTCTCTCAATCACTTTGAAAATCAGAATCAGGATCTTACGATTTGTTTACCGTTTGGTCTGCTAAATGAAATATATCAAATCAATGAATGAAAACGAGTGAATTTGGTGCGTATACGTCCATAAGTTTCTTCAATTAATTATACCGTTATTTTTTAATTTTTAACACAAAATTATATTTATTTAAAAAGCCAAGAATATGAATTTTTATTGTGCCAAATTTGAACTTTTTAAATTGAAAATTGCAAAAGTAATAGATTTTTAAAGCTTAAAATAAATAAAAAATAAATTCTCTCATTATTCAATTTCGCTTGTAAAACGAAAAAGGATGACAATGGGAAAGTTTTTATTTTGGTTTCTTAATCTACAACAAAAATAGAATGCAAAACAGTCATTAACTCAGCGGAGGCAGCCGGAGCCAACATAGAAAACTCTAGTTGAAAACGAAATAATGAAAAAAAAGTTCACCACACTCAATTTTTTTTTTTAAATTAATTGTTCCATTAAATAAAAAAAAATCTTATAGTTTTGGAAAGAAGAGATTACAAGCTTTTCTAAAATGTATAACATTAATAAAGTTTATTAAAAAACTAACGAAATATCTGAGTTCAAAATGTCTCTTTTTAAAAATAGCAAAATATAAAATAACAAAATGCGGTGTTTGAAGGTTGTTTTAAGTACCTAGAATAAATATTATGTGGAAAATATTACTGTATCGCAAAGAGCTCTATTTCTATATAATAACCCCATCATTAGATTTTTGGAATTGCGAAATTCGTGAAAACCATTTTTGAGACGCTCAACCCCCTTTCGTCCCATTGTGCGACGACATGTTTTCAAGTTATTTTTTGATGCCGAATCTAATGACATAAAAATAAAGTCAATACGATTGCTCTAAGAAAAGTTATTGCCGATTAAAAACAAGGGTGATTGTTTTTTGACTTCAACAAGTAAAATATAACCGAAAGCCATGTGAAAAACATGCTACACTGATGAAATCGGGGATGAACGTTTTAGATAAAGCAGGGACAACGGATTCATAAAGTTCTTAAAATTATTTTTGGCGAAAGGGTGTTTTTTTGATTTTGATTTTGGGTTAAGTTGTGTGTAAGGAAGGTATCATAACAGCTGACTTAAATTTTATTAATTTTTAAAACTTGGTGTAAATGTTTTGGTTGGTATAAGAACTAAGAATCTATAAAGTGTAAAAAATTATCTTAAATGAAAGGGTGTTTTTTTTAAGAAATGATGAAATTCGGAATTAGTACCAAAAAAACTGGGAAAAAATTGTTACACCAATGAAAATTGGCAAAAATGTTTCATTTATAACAGAAACCAAGAACCCAAAAAGTCTATACAAATAGTTTTCTTTTGGAAAAAGGAAAAATCCACGATAAGTCCGATAAAATCAATGGTATAAAAGGTACCCTTACGAAATTCATTAAATATGTTCTCTTTCCCATAGGAATTACGAATAAAACAAATCTATAAATTTTTTTCGTGTGAAAGGGTGTTTTTTTTAGGTTCAGAGAAAATATGGGTATATTTGAAAAAGTGTGTATTACTAGAGAAATATAAGTGGTACCCTATTGAAATTCAGCAATTATGTTACTTTTGAGATAAGAAACAAGAATCTAAAGTGTCTATAAAAACATCATGGTTAAAAGGGTGTTTTTTTTGAGTGGAAACAAAAAAGATGGGTCACCCTAATGAAATTTGGTGAAAACATTGAATTTGGGATAGAAAGCAAGAATGAAGAGTTTTCATAAAAAAAAAATTAGGTGAAAGGGTGTTTTTTCGAAGAGACAGTAAAATCTGTAATTGGTCCCAAAAAGCCAATGATTCATTTTATTTTTGGTTTTGATGTCAAATTAAAGTTCTTAGACGTTTTACAGGAATCATTGGCTTTTCGTAACCAATTACAGATTTTACTGTCTCTTTGAAAAAAAAACACCCTTTCAACAAATTTTTTTTTTATGAAAACTCTTTATTCTTGCTTTATCTCCCAAAATCAATGTTCTTACCAAATTTCATTAGGTTGACCCATCATTTTTGTTTTCACTCAAAAAAAAAAAACACCCTGGCAACCATGATATTTTTATAGACACTTTAGATTCTTGTTTCTTATCTTAAAAGTAATATAATTACTAAATTTCAATAGGGTACCACTAATATTACTCAAGTATTACACAATTTTTCAAATATACCAATATTTTCTTTACTTCTAAAAAAAACCCTTTCACATAAAAAAAATTTATAGACTTACATTATTCGTAATTCCCATGGGAAAGAGAACATATTTAATGATTTTTTTAAGGGTACCATTATTTATACCATTGATTTTATCGGACTTATCGCGGATTTTTCCCTATTTCCCAAAAAAACACCCTTTGACCTAAAACATTTGTAAAGACTGTTGGGGTTCTTGGTTTCTGTTGTAAAGGAAACATTTTTACCAATTTTCATTGGTGTAACAATTTTTTCCTAGTTTTTGTGGTACCAATTCCGAATTTCATCATTTCTTTAAAAAAACACTCTTTCACTCAAGATATTTTTTTACACTTTAATTCTTATACCAACCAAAACATTTACACCAAGTTTTAAAAATTAATAAAATTTAAGTCAGCTGTTATGATACCTTCCTCACACACAACTTAACCCATTAAAAAAACACAGCATGTTTTTCGCATGGGTTTCGGTAATATTTTACTTCTTGAAGTCAAAAAACAAGCACCCTTGTTTTTAATCGGCAATTACTTTTCTTAGAGCAATCGTATTGACTTTATTTTTATGTCATTAGATTCGACATCAAAAAATACCTTGAACACATGTGTCATATGATGATATTCGACAAACAATTTTTTTCAGTATATTTTTGACCATCACCTCCCTCTTGTCCACGAAAAAGCACCCTTCCACCCAACTTTTTTTGTACTTGGTTCTTATCCCAAAAGCAAACTTTTTGCCAAGTTTCATGATTGTAACATTTTTTTTTTTTATTTCTTGATTTTATGTACTATTTTACCTGTACTATAAGTTTCGAATCAGCAAACGGCTCTTAATAATCTTAAAAAATTGCAAAAGAAAAATATAACAAAAAATCGAAGTTAAAAAATAAATAAATATTTATTTTTTTTTTTTTTTCAAAAAATGTTTGTTTGAAAATTTGATTACACTTTATTTCATTACATTTTTTACTCAGTAAATTTTGAATAACTTTTGCTTATTTATCCTTTGATGAAATATACGATTTAAACTTAATAATGTTTTTAGATGTATTTTTTTTCTCATGAAAATTACATTGAACTTTAAACCCAAAAAATCTATAACATTTTGAGGGTTCCGCGCCAAGTGCTAGGTGACGTGGAAGCTTTTATCCAAGTGCGATAAGAGCAGGTAAAAATACTTTACATGGTGTTTCAAAATTTGGTGTTAAAGTAAGAAGTTTAAGATTTAAGAATAACTGGCATTTTAATTAACAACGTTTAAGTGTCAATTTTTAAAGTTAATATAAGTGAAGTGAGCGTAATAACGAGGAAAAAGTATTTTTTTTTATTTTTGTGATTTTTTTAAACATATCATGTATTCATTAAGTATAGCTTAAAATTATAGAAATAGCTTAAAATTAACATATAAACATTATATTTCTTGGAAACTATCATTTTAGTCATCTGACTAAATTTTTCAATTTCTCAAAATTTAGAAGGCATAAGAACATAATGTTTTTCAGTCTTTGATAAGGGATCAAGTTTAATTTATCAGTCAATTTTGTACTGAATTCAGCAGTCTTGACAAAAATAGTATTAAAACTTTTTTTTCCAAATGTTGGCTTTGAAATCGATTTACTTGAAAAGGGTATTATTCATAACTTGTAAGTATTACACTTGTTATTTTATTTATTTCAATTCGTTAAATACTAACGTGAATATACTTATACATTAGGGTGGGTCAAAAAAAATCGAAATTCTTTTTTTTGAATTGGTACTCCGAAAAATCGATTGCTAGACCCCTCTAGAATATACACACCAAATATGAGCTCTTTATATTAATGGGAAGGTCCTCCGCTTTGCAATTTTCCATTTTTACATCAAGCTTCTACTAAAAAAAAATTATTTTTTTATTAATTGACTTTTTAGCAAATTTCTTTTCATATTCTTGTAGGAAATTGAACCTCTCTACAAAAAAGGTATTATACACTTTTTTCGTTTATCTAACCGTTGTATAGATATTTGAGGTCCAAAAATCGAGAAAATCTTTAAAAATTCGTTTTTTGTTCTTCATTTTGTAACAAATTGAAAAATTATAATGATCAAACGCGCAAGACATATTCTTGTTGGAAATTGATTGCTCCACAAAAAAGGTCTTAATAACTTTTTTCATTAATCTAACCATTCTAAAGATATTCGAGGTCAAAGTTAAAAAAAAAATATAAAAACATTTTATATTTAAAAAAAATTCTAATTCACTGAAACTTCATTATTTTCAAATTAGCAAGATATATTCTTGTAGGAGCTTAAACGTTCTACAAAAAATTTCTTGGAATGAAATTGATTGCTTTAACCGTTTAGAAGATAATTTGAAAATATTTGAAAATAATGAAGTTTTAGTGAATTAGAATTTTTTTTAAAATATAAAATGTTTTTATATTTTTTTTTAACTTTGACCTCGAATATCTTTAGAATGGTTAGATTAATGAAAAAAGTTATTAAGACCTTTTTTGTGGAGCAATCAATTTCCAACAAGAATATGTCTTGCGCGTTTGATCATTATAATTTTTCAATTTGTTACAAAATTAAGAACAAAAAACGAATTTTTAAAGATTTTCTCGATTTTTGGACCTCAAATATCTATTCAACGGTTAGATAAACGAAAAAAGTGTATAAGGCCTTTTTTGTAGAGCATTCAATTTCCTACAAGAATATGAAAAGAAATTTGCTAAAAAGTCAATTAATAAAAAAGTAATTTTTTTTTAGTAGAAGCTTGATGTAAAAATGGAAAATTGCAAAGCGGAGGACCTTCCCATTAATATAAAGAGTTCATATTTGGTGTGTATATTCTAGAGGGGTCTAGCAATCGATTTTTCGGAGTACCAAATCAAAAAAAAAAAAATTTCGATTTTTTTGACCCACCCTATTATACATATATACATAATACTTAAATCAAAATTAATAACTCTAAGACTACGGCCACGTCCTGAGCGGCTGAGCGTCAATCCTGAGCGACGAGGTGGCCACGTCCTGAGCGGCAATTTCAAAACCCTACAAGTGCAAAACTGTCGATGAGTATTCGGCTCGCACGCGGAAGTCCCAGGTTCGATTCCCAGAAGTGCCTATTTTTTTTATTTTATAATTCTAAATAAATAAAGTTGGTATGCCATATTTTAGTTAATATAGTTCAAAGTCTAAAGCCTAAATTTCAAAAGAATCTAATGACCTGTTTTGGAAAATTTGAATTCAACATTTTTTCAAAAATGCAAAAATGCATTTCTTCAAAATTTTATTTTTTATTTATACTTAGACTATATAAATGCTTTTGAGTAAAAAAATTAAATAAAATTTAATAAGTCGTTTGAGAGAAATTCAGAGTTTAAAAAAACGGTTCTATGACAGGTACCGTTAATAATGACTTTCGAAAAAATCTTTTATTGTTAAAAGATAGGCCTTGTCCAAAAACCCACACTTAGTTTTTTTTATTTTAATCGTTAAAAGAGTTTTTGAGAAAACTATACTTTTCCAGGATTGGTGCATCACAGGTATGGTTAGATAAGGTTCTAAAAAAATTAATTTCATACAATCATCTGCACAATCTCCAAAAACTGCTACATAACTAGTTTGAAGAGAACTGATCCATTCGTTTAGGCTATAGCTTCTTAGACAGACAAAGATTCGAGTCCCAGGTTCGATTCCTGTCGGGGCCTATTTTTTTTTTTTTTTTTTTTATTTTAACGAAAAAAATTAATATTTTATATTATTTTCTTCAAAAGAAACCATAATTTTCACCATTTACTAAAATAGGCACTTCTGGGAATCAAGCCTGGGACTCCCACGTGCGACGTGGCCACCTCGTCGCTTAGGATTGACGCTCAGCCGCTCAAGACGTGGCCGTAGCCTAAGCTATTGAAAAACATAGTTTTAACTTAATGCATTTAAAATTGTCATTTACAGACTCGATACAAAAGTAAAGTTTATTGAATATTATTATCAATTGATTGAAGGGGCTATTTGCACCATAGTTCGATCTACTAATGGTACAATGGTTGGCGTAACCTTATACTTGTTCGACTGTAACTGAAGTTTAACCGATGGGGATGATATTGACCCAATAATAAACAAAACTGCAAATACTTTCTATGGTCAGTAAGTGAAGGAAGATTAATTAATCTGAGTCTTTGAGAGTAAGGGGGAAGTAAATTATCATGTGACCAAGTAAGAAAACGAAGACAGAAACGCGAAAACCTTCTCTGAATTGCTTCAAGTCTTGTTATATGAGTGGTATAGTAAGGTGACCACACTACACAGCTATATTCAAGTATTGGTCTTAAAAAAGAAATAAAGAGCAATTTTAGCACTTAAGGGTCGCGAAAATCGCGACCAAATCTCTTTATAAATCCTAGTATTTTATTACCTTTTTTGATAATGTAGTTTAAATGATCTATAAATGTTAGTTCAGGATCAAGAATAACTCCTAAGTCTGAAAACACGGGGACTTTACTTAAGTGACATGAATCAAACGAATAATTAAAAACAAACAGGACTTTTTTGCGTGTAAAACTCATAGTTTTACACTTGTGGACATTAAGAACAAGACGATTTTTACTGCACCATTCCCTAAGTAAAATTAAGTCTTCTTGTAACAGTAAAATTGGACCTAAATGCCTGCCCTGAGGCACATATGAATTGACAATAAACTGGTTGGAACACATACATATAACGAAATACTACCCTATAAAGCTTATTTTTTAGATACGAGGCTATCCAATTAAAAAAAAAAAACTATTATTAAATCCAAGATTGCTTAATTTTAAGATTAATGTTTTATGACATAGCCTGTCAAAGGCTTTACTAAAGTCAGTGAATACACAATCGACTTGCCCACGTTTTTCAAAAACATCTAAACAAAAGGACGTGAAGTTAAATAAATAAGTAACGGTAGACTTTTTATGACGAATCCATGTTCTTGATCAGTGATCACAAATAATTGACGTACAGTGAAAGGTAAGTACATTACATACAATTGACTCAAACAGTTTTGGTATCGCAGATAATTTAGCTATAGATCGGTAGTTCATTATTTCGTTTTTAGGACCTTTCTTGTGCACAGGAATAATGAATGCACTTTTCAAAGAGAACTTTCTAAAGACTTATTAAAGAGAACACATAACGGATTTGACAAATAAGAAACACATTTTTTTTAAATAGAGGATGGCACACCATCAGGGCCTGGACTGAAACACTCATCCAGTTTTATTATACTTTGTGCAACGGTATCTTCGTTTATATCAAAATTAATAGAATTTAAGTGAGGGAAATTCACCTCAGCCGAAGAAAAGTAAGAAGAGTTCTCTGAATTTGAATTTTTGAAAGTTTCTTTAGAGAAGCTTGCAAACATATTTGAGATAACCTCGGGTTCATGACTAGTTGACGATGAATTTTTCATAGAGTTTGGGTAGCCGCTAGTTTTTTTCTTACAATTAACAAATTTCCAAAAATTATCAGGATTTGATTTTAGATCACGTTCAATTTTAGAGATGTATTTTCGTATAAAGAATTTGAGTGTTCTGCAAATAATTGCTTTATAATTAAGAATGTTTCAATATCTTCATCGGTTCTTGTACTATTGGGCAATTCCATGGTAACTCACGTTACATTCACAAAAATTTCCGATACATAAATATTTTTTTTTTTTGTTAATTTTAATATAAATTGATACGAATTTACTATCCATGAACGGAGCATAACCATTACTTTCATAATTAACAAAAAAAATTTTCTTTAATTTTAGTATTTGCTTGGGATAAATAAAAGTATGATGGTAACTCACGTTACAAAAATCGGACACGAGATTTAAGAGTCCCACAGTATGAAGTTTTTCTGCGAAATTAAGAATCTTAATTTGTTTTAAATGAGATTCCATACATAAAAAAATTACAAACTTTTAATATTAGTGACAAAACCAAACATTTATTCGATATTTCGAGGAAAAATTTTAAAATGTTTAGGTAACTCACGCTACATTATTTTGGTAACTCATGTTACCTGCGATTTGTGGATCCAAAAGTAAAGAAAAGATGCATTTTCACTCAAGTTTTTTTTAAATCGAATATTGTGTAACGAAGCTTGCTTAAATGTTAATTTATTTTAGCAATCACAAGGGCATATTGTCATGGTCACTGTTAGATTCATCCAATTTTCTGTGGGCTTGTTTTTCCGTCATTTTCAAGTGAAATTCTTCCGTAGTTGGCAGCTTATGCTTTAAAAATGCTTTAAGATTATTTATTCTCCTTGAATTTATTTTTTATCCACAAGACAATACAACAAAGAATCTTTTCTTGCAACTTGCATAAAGTGTTAGCGTTTGTAAATAGTAATTTGCTATTACAAAAAGTAAAAAAAACTGCATAATTTGTTCAAAATTCTTGTCCACTTTTTCATGGAATTACCCTATTATATTTTACCCAGGCTTTGTTTCTTTTATTTTTTAAATTTTTAAGATGCAAATCAAACCATGGTGGAACATAAAAAAGGTTACACATATCATTAATATTGCAATTAGAAAATAATTGATTCCAGTCAATGGTACATAATAAATTAAAAAGTTCTATATAATTACGTTTACTAAAATTAAATTCGAGTTCGTTTATAGAGTTATGGTGAGGAGAAGATAAGTTTAGAATAAGCGCAATATCTAATGCGGGATGATGTCGATCTTCGTCAGTTAGCTTCACAGTCGAGGCAATGACTGAATTTCGGCGCTAACGGTATCACAGAAAAATACTAAGTCTAGTGTTCTTCCTAAACTATTAGTCACTCCGTTAAACTGGATAGTCCACATGACGACATGTCGACATGGTATGTCGCGACATACCATCAATTAATGAAATTTTAGTTGAACTCGAAGCATTTATCGTCATCAATTTTAACCCAATCAAGGTTTGGTAGGTAAAAGTCACCTACAATCAAAATGTCAACAGGAGTTTACGTATTCCAGACCAAACAAAATGCGAAATTGGTTCGACAATATCAATCGTGTAATCAATCGCGAACGGACGTGTATATTTTGTGTGCTTAAAATAAAGCAAATTTAAAGAAAAGTACAGTGAAAATATACAATACATTGGGTTTTATCTGTAGATTTTTTGATTCTGCATAAGATAAACCCAATGTGAATGTGTTATGTATTTGAATTAAATTGTGAAAATATTAATAAAATAAATTTCATAAATTATTAAAATTGCCGAATTTTTAATCAAACATCGAACCTAGTTTGAGTGACAATTGAACAAAGAAAAAAAAAATCATCAAAACAAAGAAAATAAATAAACATGAATTCAAGTGGTGTGTGTGCAGAATGCAAAAAAACTAACAGGGGCAATAAAACAGAGGCAGTGTTAGTTTCATGCAGAGGGGGGTGTGGATCTATGTACCATCCCAAATGCATAAACTTAGCCGAATATGATATTGCCAAAACAATTGAACCCAAACCATATTTGGTAATATTGTGTGAATTGTGCCGCGATAAGCTTGTCTCTCTTAGACACATTGAAGAACACATAAAAAAAATAAAAGCTAATTTCGATCAACTTGGTGTCAAATTTGAAAAAGTATTGAACAGTGACTCAAAAGATAACAGTGAGAATAAAATTATATCAACAATTAAAAAAACAATTAATGAAAATTTAAACAGTGATAAAAAATCATATGCTAGTGCTGTAAATAAGAGTACCATAATTATAAAACCAAAGGAGCACCAGAATGCAGAGAAAACCAAATCGGAAGTGAAATCTAGTGTTAACCCAGGAACATCTTCAATACAAGTGTCGGGAATGAAATTTTGAAAGATGTTAACTTAGTGTGTAAAGCCATGTTGAAAAAACCAAATAAAAATTCTTATACAGCAGTGATTGAATTGGATAGCAAGAGTTTTAATGAAGTAATGAAAGCTGGTAAACTAAGTGTTGGATGGGATAAATGTTTAGTGAAAGAATCATTTTTTGTTAAGGATTTAATCATAACAGTAAGGATTGCAAAGCTGAGAGTAAGTTGTGTGCTAATTGTGGTGGATGTCATATCTTTTCTGATTGCAAGGCTGAATGTTTGAAATGTGTGAATTGCGTACGAATGAATGAAGAACTTAAATTAAATTTGAAAACAAATCACAGTGCGTTTGATAATGAGTGTGAAGTATATAAGCGTAAGCTTAAAGTGTTGCAGAGTAGATCTTTGTAGCAAACAAAACCAATTTCAACAAAAAATTTAACATTTTATTATTTGAATATTCAAAGTTTACTGGCGAATAAAAGTGAATTGGAACTTTTAGTACACAGTTATCATAACTAGTGAAATTGATGAATCGGAAATTGGTATTGTTGGGTACAAAAAAGTGGCTTGTTATTCACACTCAAGATACACAGGAGGTGTGCTTATTTATATTAAAAAAGGACTTCGTTCACAAGTTATAGACATTTTAAACTTTTCAAGTGTGTGGTGTATACAAATGTTGATGTGGATAAATGATGAGAAATGGATGGTAGCAGTGTTTTATAGATCCCCTAGTACTTCAAAAACAGACTTTCTTACATTTTTTTCGGATTGGTGTTTACGTTCAATTAAGAGTGATGATAATGTTTTAATGGTGGGTGATTTCAATATTGACCTTCTGACGAAAGATCGTTACGGAGAAAAAATGTTAGAAATTCTAACTGTTCAAGGCCTCTACTTTAATAGACTACGTTATTACAAATAATGATCTGTAGTCAAGAGTTAAATATGCGATACATGCAGTTGATAAAATTACGGATCATGAAACTATAACTATTGAACTGCAAATTAAAAAGAAACCGGAAATTAAAAGAAGCGAGTATAAGGTTTTACGATACACAAAAGAACGTTTTGATTCATGTCTTAACGAAGAATGTTTTCAGAATGTATTTTTAAAAAATGACTTGAATGATTTGTCATATACTTTCAGTGAAAAACTTAAAAAATGTTGTGAAATGTTAACGGTTACAAAGCTAAGTCCCCAATCTGAAGACAGTGAATGGTTTAATTTAGAACTACAGAGATTAAAAAGTGAAAAAAATTAGAGCTTATAAAATAGCGGTTTTAAACAAAACAAGTGAAAATTGGTTGAGGTACAAGAATCTACGTAATAAATATAAAAATGAAATTCGAAGTGCAAAGAGTGACTACATCATTTCCTGCTAAGGAGGGTAATCAAATTGAAATGTGGAAAATTTTGAAAAATATGGTTTTGCAGAATAAAAAATCAAACAACATTGATTTTGTACGTTTTGGTGATGAAATTGCAATGCAATCCAATGAAATAGCGAACAAGTTTAATTATTACTTTGTTGATAGTATTCTTGAAATAAATGCCTCGATACCATATATTCCCTTTGTCCCACCTGATATAAATATAAATTCTCTTATTACTTTCAGTTTTTATAATGAAAGATCTCTTTACACTTTAATAAATAAATTAAATAACAAGAAAGATATGTGTAGACTAAAAAAAGATATGATTCTTCAGTCGATTGAAATTATCGGTCCGGTACTTATGAAAATAATAAATACATCCCTGTTGACTGGTACATTTCCTGAAAGTTGGAAAGAATCATTGATTATCCCTGTTGAAAAAGTGAATAATACGAACAAGTGTGAAGAATTCAGACCAATAAATATGTTGCCATTGTGTGAAAAAATATTAGAAAAATTTGTTGCAGAACAGTTTCAAAATTATTTTAGAATGTAATAATCTGTTTATACAGGAACAATCTGGATTTAGAAGTGGACACTCATGTGAAACAGCGATTAATTGTGTTGTGTGGAACTGGAAGAGGAAGATTGACTGTGGACATTCGATAGTGGCTGTGTTTCTTGATTTGAAAAGAGCGTTTGAAACGATTGATAGGCAAATATTACTGAGCAAATTACGTTTATATGGTGTATGTCATCGTGAATGGAAATGGTTTGAATCTTATCTTACCAATAGAAGTCAAAGAACTAGTGAGAATGATGTGACATCGGATGCAAAAGTAAACAAATTGGGAGTGCCGCAAGGTTCTGTTTTGGGAGTGTTCTTGTTTCTTTTGTATATAAATGACTTCAAAAAATGTTTGAAATATTGCAGCATGAAACTTTTTGCGGATGATAGTCTGATTTATATTTGTGGTAAAAATAGTGAAGATATGTGTGAGAAATTGAATGATGACTTAAAAAGAATTGATGTATGGCTGAAAATGAACAAGCTTAAAGTGAATGTAATGAAAACTAAATATATGAAGTTTGGAATGAATGAAAATATTGATGTGAAAATGGATAGTGAGTCTTTAATTTGTGTTGAAAGCATTAAGTATTTGGGTTGTGTCATAGATAGAAAGTTGAATCTAAAAGAACATGCTAGTCATGTATGTGCAAAAATCTCAAAGAAAATTTATTTTTTAAGCAGAATACGTAAACACTTAACATTCAATGCTGCGATTCTCATTTATAACGCGATAATTTTGCCACACTTTAATTATTGTTCAACCTTATTATATGGTTCGAATGCAGACGTGAAACTAAGACTTCAAAGACTGCAAAATAAAGGTATGATAATAATCCTAAGAATGAATGTATATACTCCAATTCGTGTTTTACTTGAATGCTTGTGTTGGATGAATGTGAAGCAGAAATTGACGTTTGACGCTATGATTTTTATTTTTAAAATACGAAATGGTATGTTACCGGATGATTTATCGGACGGATTAGTGGAAGTGTCCGCAGTTCAGCCTTATAGTTTGAGAAATGCTACCAACATCAGACCACAGCGTTGCACAGTGGGGAAAAGGCGGAAAAAACCCAACTTTCGGAAGTACGATTTATTTTGATACTGCACGTGTTTCTAACAGTAAATTAGTTGAAGAATCAGAAAATGAAAACTGTTTTTCAAAAAAAAAAATTGTGGGCCTGGAAATAATCGCTCAAACTTGAAAAATAGTGAAAACTGATAAAAATACACGTAGTTTCAAAATGATCTATTTACCGTATAATTTCAAGTTTTGAACCAACTTTTTTTGTAAATAGGCTTAAAATAAATTGACAAACAATATGGTACATTAGTTTAGCGAAAAAGAATTGAATACGATTTTTTTGACAAAAAACATTCCATTTTAGTGACTTTTTATGTTCACATAAAGTTTTAATTACTTCCTCTGTTTGCCTCTGTTGGCGGATAGGTTTCGTTAGATAGTGTTAAATCTCAGCAATAGTTTTCAAAAAAAATCTCACCCGAAGACGTCCGTATTCGATTTTTATAGCAATTTCAATCTGAAAAAGTCATTCAAAAAAACAAACAAAAAAAAAATAAGGCAAAAAAAAATAAGCAGCTATTTTCGGCAGACAAATCTTTCTAAATGTATTTTGGTATGCTGAATCTGAATGTGAAGTCCGTTTTGCGAAACAACCCAAAAATTTTGATAAGATTGCAAAAAAAAATTTAAACCCACAATTTTAAAGTTTTTCCCAATTTAGTCGCTGTTGGGATCAGGAGTTTGTGTTAATGAAACCTGCATTGCACATTTACCTATTAAAACAAATGTTTTTTTTCACTAAGCCACTTTTTTGACTTTATTTATAACTATCGAAATCGGAATACAGTAAAACTGGTTATTTGAAGCCTCTCTTATCTTTAGTTCCACTTGTCTCCAAAAAACGATAGAATGATTTGATGGAATGTTCCGCTAATTGAAGGAAAAGTTTAGGCTTGGTAGCCTGAGTTTATAAATAGGGCTGTAAGTATATTATGGTGAATCTCACGATGGTCAATGTCAGTCATATAGTTGGTATTATGCTTCGTGGCTGCATTTTTTGTATAAAAAGTATTAATTTTTGAGGGAAAAAAGTATTTTGACAAACGTTCTTTTCCAACGTTGGTAAGGTAAGGCAACGCATTTTACGTGCTCAAGCACGTATACAACTGACAGACTTGTTAAGGCCCCGATTTATAAAAAATTGGGCAAAACGGCAGAACTTAACTTAATTATATTTTTGTGTTTGTATATTTGGTAATTTTTAGTGTCCCGATAAATTCAGTTCTCCACAGATTTTTTAACAGACACACAGAAGTTATGACTTACAACAGAAGAATCGGGGCCTTAACAAGTATGTCAGTTGTATACGTGCTTGAAACACGTAAAATGCATTGCCTTACCTTACCAACGTTGGAAAAGAACGTTTGTCAAAATACTTTTTTCCCTCAAAAATAAATACTTTTTATACAAAAAATGCAGCCACGAAGCATAATACCAACTATATGACTGACATTGACCATCGTAAGATTCAGCATAATATACTTAATAAATAACCGTCAACTTCCTTATTTTATGTTTAACCGTTACAGATTATTCTCATCAGTTAGAAAAATGTTCATTTTGTCAAAATACTTTTTCCGACAGTTGTATACATACAAAATTTAAAACTATGAGGATTCGAAATATTTTGATTTTTTTCTTTCAGTAATAAAGTTTTTTTTTCAAAAATTTCCTTTAAAAAATCGATTTTTTAAAAATGTTTTAATACATTAAAAATTATCATTAAGAAAAAATGAATACATTTAAAAATTAATATCTGAGCAATTAAAAAAAATATTCTGCCCTAGCGAGGTATTCCTTCGGAGCGGAGATTTTCCGCATTCGTCGGAGGTTCAAATTGCATTCGAGGTATCTAGACAAATGCGACGACGCACCGCATCGCAATAATTTGACATGCGTCAGATTCAAGATTTTAATAGAGATGTACAAAATATAGCGATATATCGATAAGTTGGTATATTTTCCGATATTTTTATATAAAAACACCAAAATACATTTAAATTGTCATATAACTATATTGAGAGTTTCATTTATAGTTTCTGTTGCGAGGCAAGAGGAGCGGAGGAGGTGTAGGTAGGTCGGTTAGGAAAGGAAGTTTTTGGAAAGGGAAGGAAGGAATGTTTAGTTTCAAGGGACGTGGCCTGCTCGCGATGCAAGGCATAAGTTTGCCGAATGGGGGGGATCTTGCCCCCGAAACTTAACCTCACCTGCAAACAAAAACATAAATCAGGCCGAGAACAAAAATCGCTTTTTTCGATTTTTGTTCTCGGCCATTTTTGACAGATGTGACAGCAGACGGACTATCATCATCTCAAGGGCACTGCGGATGTTGGTGCAGTGTGGCCTATTCCCTCCCAACCATGGAAATCCGAGGCCATGTTTGGATTCCCCCAAGATGTTGGATGATCGGTTTCAGATCATACCCCCCTTACCACAACTCAGCTACCATTGGCACCTCTGGAAATTCTCTTCAAAAAGTCATAGTTTCATTGACGCGAAACTAAAAACAAAACACCAAACAAATTGATTTTTATCGGCAATTAGCGTGATGAAAATTGAATAATGAATTGAAAGATTAAACAATTTTAAGAAAAAAATAACAAAATAAATAAGGCCCATTTGCTCATACGGATCATAAATTTGAATCTTAGCTAGGTCGAACATAGCGTTTATCTTTTACTTATTTTATTCTAAGCTTCTAAAAATATTTATGCTCAACCTAGTAATGTTTTACTTTCATGCGAGAAATAGCTGAGAACTTCAAATTCAAATGTCAAATCGATACAAACGTCAGTTAGTTTTAATTTTTTTTGAGCAATTAAGCTGAAACTTTTAAACAATTTTGGTATTTTGTGGTTTTTTATCGCTGAAAATAGTTAAATAAAGTGAAAGTGGTAAAAAATGTGTGTTTGATTTTATAAACAAAATTTATTCATGTGAAGGATTTTTTATTATAAAAGTGTTTGTGTGTGACAATAAGTGACTGAAAATTGATAAATACTTCTATAAGGGTTTATGCAGCGAATTTTACCATCGTAAACATGTTTAAAAGTGATTTAACCGTTCTTAACCCCTTGAAGCCCCATGTGACATTTCTGTAACAAACCGAAAAAGATCGTACAAAAGCTGTAAAAACTATATTTTTTCCGTTTGAAGCTTCTAACATAATCTTTTAGTAATGCTCTATCGAAATAGTACGCCATATTTCTAATAAATGGAACCAATAATTTTTAATTGGAAGTTAATATTGAAATTTGGGCTTTTTTTGAAAATGAGCAAATTTGTGTAAAAACTACCAAGTTCAGAAAAAATAGTTTTTCTGGATAAACCAACTGGATTTTAATTTTTGAATTGAGGAAAGTACCTAAAAATAAATATTAGATAGTTTTTTGTTTGAATTTTTGAATTTGTATATGAAAAAAAATTTGTTAAAATTATTTTTTTACTCCCTTAAAATCGAAATAACTGAGTAAATAATGAATTTATTGAATTTTTAAAAAATACGTGTTTTATTATAGGTAAAGGCCAATCGATTGACATTATTAATTTTCAAATGTACGATGTTGGGTTACAAGGGGTTAAATTAATAATCGATGTTAATTTTATAGAAAAAATAATTTTTTAAGGGATGTTATGGCTTTTTGCTCAATTAAAATTTCTTATGTAGAACATAAAATCCTTATGTTCTACTATTTCTTGCCCCTAAGTTTTGTTAAACTTAGAGGAATTTATGACACAATTTTAAGTTCGTGCAAACGATTATGTGTAAACTTAAGGATTTTGGTTTCACATAAAAAACCCTTTCGGTACTTTTAGTTAGGTTACCCTCAACACGTTCCAGGATTCCCTACCCCTAGAGAGCTCTTTATAGGAAAACAAAATAACAAAAAAATTTTTTCCGCGCTGACCCTTAAGGAACCCGATCTTTCTCACTCACACTTTATAATTATATTAGAAAATTAATTAAAAAAAATGAGTATTAATTTATAAAGTAATTTAACATTGACGCACAAAAAAAATATGGTTTAATAAATAACGGACAATCACATAGTTTCATTTTCTGTTTCTTTGTTTTAATTTCAGCTTTGTCTTCTATATGTAGTTTAGTTTTGGTCTCATTCTTATTTTCTTGCACTCACTGTTACTTGTTTTTCTTCTTAGTTTCTTTTTCAGGTGGCGGAACCCCAAATTTTTGGGCGGTTGGGGTCATATTCCTGTATTTTTACAAGGATCCATTCTCGTTGGTCCTCGTTAAAAACCTGACTATTTTGCTGCCCGTTGTCATTGGGTTGGGCGAGGACGAGTTGGGATTCAGTGGGTGAGGACGAGTTGGGCCAGAACAGACAAAAAAAAACTGCATCAATAAAAATGTAGGGCGGCCCAGCACTAACGTGCTTTATAATGGGGCCGCCGATAATTATCGGCGGCCCCATTATAAGCACGTTATTTTTTTTTACTAAATTCTATAAAAAAACATTTCTTGTCAAACCCACCACTTTTAATTTAATCTTCATTATTTTATTTTTAATTGTTTTTGTGTGCCTTAGAAAAGGAAAATGATTTTTAGCGTTAAAATATCTCGATGATATGGGAAAATCATGTTAAACTTGTTCTGGCTCCCCTTTTTCGAATTTCAAAAAACCAAAACTTGTTCCAGGTTGTGCTAGGGCTCTTCTAAATTGTTCCAGACTTTCGCTTCTTAATATTGATTTTTAGTATCAAAAATTTCAAAAAAAAAATGCTAAAAAAAGTGTGGCGTATACGTACTTTTTTATACCAAAGAGGCCGCCAAATTTTTGAAATTTTTCATACTAAAAATCAATATTAAGAAGCGAAAGTCTGGAACAATTTAGAAGAGCCCTAGAACAACCTGGAACAAGTTTTGGATTTTTGAAATTCGAAAAGGGGAGCCAGAACAAGTTTAACATGTTTTTCCCATATTAAATGAAATTTTTGCTTAAAATGCTCAGTTTTGAATATTTTTGAATGAAACTTTGGAACAATTGGATTTGAGTGATTGTGCACTTGGAACAACTTTTAGATTTTGTATTTGTCAAAAGGGGGATGGGGGAGCATTTTTTGAAATTTTTCATACTAAAAATCGATATTAAGAAGCGAAAGTCTGGAACAATTTAGAAGAGCCCTAGAACAACCTGGAACAAGTTTTGGATTTTTGAAATTCGAAAAAGGGGAGCCAGAACAAGTTTAACATTATTTTCCCATATTAAATGAAATTTTTGCTTAAAATGCTCAGTTTTGAATATTTTTGAATGAAACTTTGGAACAATTGGATTTGAGTGATTGTGCACTTGGAACAACTTTTAGATTTTGGATTTGTCAAAAGGGGGGATGGGGGAGCATTTTTTTGAAATTTTTCATACTAAAAATCAATATTAAGAAGCGAAAGTCTGGAATAATTTAGAAGAGCCCTAGAACAACCTGGAACAAGTTTTGGATTTTTTAAATTCGAAAAGGGGGGAGCCAGAATTTTTTTTTGTTATATCGTACAAATTTTTTTTATTTTTTAAAGTATCTAATTTTAAGTTTTATGGTATGAAACTCGCATAGTGTTTTTTTAACGTGGGGTTTTTTATAAGTATTCCATTTGATATTCTCAGTTTTGGTCAAAAGGGGGTCTGGGGAGCACGTTTTCGAAAGAAACTTATATACATTTTTTTTTCTTATGTTTTAACTGGAATTAATTTGAAAGGACCATATTGTAACAGTATTGTTTTATTTTAATTTTAATTTTTGAAAATTTTTAGGGTTCGCAATAAGAACTTTTTTCTAATATCGTAAAAATAGTTTTTTTGCTCTAAAATCTATATTTTTCATTATTTTTTGATAAAAGTTGGGAACATTTTGGTTTTCATAATAATACATGTGTGTGTGTTTTTAGATTTTCGGTTTTTGAATTTGGGGGGTGGTGGGGTTTTTTTTAATAATTTTGGAGGGTTGATATATCTTTGAAACATATTATATTTTAATACGTTAAAGAAAATCAGAAGACTTATTTGTTTTAATTTTTGGATCTTAAAATTTTCAAAAGGGGAGCAAAATTGGGGCAAGAGTTTACTAAAATCGTTTTTTTTTTTAGTTTAAATGCCTAGTTGTTTGTTTTTCTTAACGATTTTTGGTTTGGCTTAAGAAATATTAATGTTCAACTTGGAACAACTTTTGAAATTTTATTTTTCGAAAAAGAGCGGCCTATGGAAATTTTTGAAAATGTGAAAACATCACGATTTATTTTGAAAGTGCATTTTCGAGTTGATACTCTTACTGTAGAACACTGAAACTCACTCCAAATATGTATGTATGGTTAAATATTGGATTTCAGAAAAAAAATTTGGAAAATAATAGTTGGAAAAGTTGTTTTTTTAGTTTTTTGAAAAAAAGTTTCCAAAGCGATATCTTTAAAAATACAAACCTTAGGACCTCAATTTCTTGGAACAATGTTTAGAACACTTTTTTAAAGCTAAAAAAATATAAAAACCTAAAAAATCGAAAAAAGGGGGCTAGAATTTTTTGGTTTTTGGCCCCTAACTTTCGAAATATTGAACTTAGAGGTCCAAAAATTTGGAACAATTTTCGGAACAACTTTTTAAACCCGGAACAACTTTCAAAATTTCAATTTTCGAAAAAAGAAGGGCTAGGTCAAAAACGGTTTTTTGGCTCTAAAACCTCCATTTTTGAAAATTTTTCAAAAAAAATTTGGAACAATCCGGAACAAATCGGGAACAACCTGGAACAACTTTCAAAAATAACAATTTCAAAAAAAAGGGGGGCTACACACACTTTTTTTTTCTATTTTTCTTTGCAGCACTTATAAAGCGTATGACACCACTATCGTATTTGATTTGAATCGAACAATGTGCGGAGATTTGCGGTACCAACAAAAAAAACATGTCCCACTAGATCTCAGGCAAAACTATGCAAAAAAAATTTATCAGATGATTCCAACAAAATAAAATACTGTTGTAGTCCTTTGAATAATCTACAATTAAAAAAAAAAATAGCAGAAAAAAAGAGAATATATAGATATTCTATATGTATTCTCTTTTTTTTCTGAGACCCCAACCTCATCGAATAAATAGTTCATCTATGTATTCTTTCTTGACCAATCAGAAATAAACATCCCCCATCTTTATATTCATAAATTCTCATTTCTCTTTGTTACTGTTGCCAGCTCAAAACCCGGTCAAAATAATAGTTTTCCATTTTTAGAAGTTATGTCGCGCATACTTTCCTACCTAATACTAAAAGTCGTGAATACTTTTTGTTTTCACACTTTTGTTACGGATTCGAATTTTTGCATTGAAATAATTGATTATCTCAAAGACTATGGCAAATACGAACTTTAAACTTTTGCTATTTAAATTTCAACAATAAGGGCTATTGCATGAAAAAAAAACTAACTTTATATTTAAATGTTGAACTTAAAAAAAAAAAATAAGTTAAATTTTTTTTTTCCAAATTTCTATTAAAAAAAGTTCTTCGAAAATGAAATACTTTTTAATTTTTTTTCATAAACTGTAATACATATTGACATTTCCTTTTATAATTTCAAATCATAAGAAATGTGACCAAAAAAAATTGAAAAATAAATGCATTTTATATTACGAAAAAGTTTTAAAAACGACATGTTAAGATTTTTCCAATAATTTTTTTTTTTCAAAAATTTGAGTTCAATTACCATTCTTTCAAAAGCCCCTCATTCAATTTACTTAATTTTAATTTTACAAATATGAAAGAGCTTCTAGCTTTCTTAAAATGTATATTTAAATATTGTAGGTGTTGCCGTTGTGTTCGAATATTTTTTTTTTGTGCTTGAAGTCAATCAATAAGAAAATTGCCCACTTTCTTAGACAATCTTTTGGCATCACTTAATTTATGAAATTTAATTTTGTTCACAAAAATCTTCAATTAAATTTAAAAAATCAAAACGGCAACACCGGCAATTTTTAATCTATAGACTTTAAAGTATTGTTAATTACCGACGCACATAGGGGTATTTAGTCAATTTAGGCGGACAAAACACGAAATTTTAAACTGATCCAAACGTAAAAAATCAACATCCTACTAAAAGTAGATAACTTGCTTAGCGTTTTCTTATAGTTTTAAAATTGATTATCACTTCAGGTGACTAACAGCACCGGTCTAGAGTTCAAAGTTTTCAGCCCAAAGAAAAAATTATTTTTTTTTGTAATTTACCGTCTGTGCTTAAGTAAGTACTTTTTTTTTAAGTGGATTTAGAAAAAAGTTTTTATGGAATATTGATAAGGAGATACGAAACTGTCTACTAGATGTTGTATCTAAATGTTGTATTACTTTATAAATAAAAAAGTGATATGTTGAATCTTAATATAAATTAATCGTAAAAAAAGTAAATTTCTGTGTTGGTAAGGAGATAAGTTATACAATTTCACATTATTGTGTGATAAAATTTTATGTTTTCTAAAGGTTAAACTTTTATCTAATTGAATCTGTAAAAAATAGGTGCAACTAAGTGCAACTTCGACATATTTGCCCTTCTTAAAGGTTTTAGGTTTTGAAAAATGGTTACCTTGTATTCAGCATCCATATTTTAAGTTTTTTTAAAGATTCAACTTTTTGAATTACAGAACCTGAATCCTTATGATTTTTCTTAAATTTTAAGACCTTTATCTTGGCGATACCATTGATAGAACTCCATTTATAAGCGTTTTAACAAACCATTGGGATCCATTCTTGACACTTTTTTGTTTGATCAAAAAGTGGTTTAGGAAGAAAAATGTTTTCATTGAAATCAACACTTAAAACACTTTATTCCAGTACCAGTACTAAATACCTTGTTGATGAAGATAAACCGGAAAAATAATTTTGTCCGCCTAAAATTGGTAAATACCCTTATGTGCGACGTTTGAAAAAAAAGATCATCAAAATCTAAGCTGTTCGGCCGGGTTCCCTAATATTGCCATTTTTTGAGCTTTAGTTACTCCACTAAAGAAATAAAAAAAAATCCACACAATTTAAAGAAAAAACAACAAAAAAGACGAACAGACCAAGAAGTTAAAAAAAAAAGAAAACACAACAAGCAACTTGACAATACAATACAAATAAGAAGCAACATAAAGTCTAAGTATGATTCACTCTAGTTTGATCGAACTGGGTTGTAGTGGTACGTCCCATGGAATTGAAAAATGGTCATTTTTTTTCCTCTGCGTGCGATATCTATGTAACTATATTATCTGTGGTTTGAGCCATTTACGAGAAAATTGCAATAACTAATTAAGATGTACGGGAGGAGCCGACATCCACGATTCAAAAAAAGTTAATGTCATATTTTCACTATCCTCATTTTTTGAGAAAAACTAAAAACGCTGTTATGTTAGAACTACGTACAGCATTACGTGTGTTAAATTCAATCAAAATCGTTACAGCCGTTTTCGAGAAAATTGCAATAACTCGACAATTTTCTATGGGAGGTATACGTTCTAAGCGAGATATTAAAAAACAAAAAAAAAACCACTTCTCCATCATCGTAATGTTAGTTTTGATTAAAACCTGGAATTATTTTTTTGACACGAAACCAATACTTGCCCTATTGAGCAAGTAAAAAGAAACAAACATTGATTGTAATGAAATTCCCCTCTATTCTGGCAAGCCTCACAAGTCACAAGAACCCCAAAAGGTGAGCTGAAATTGATTTTGTGAGGTTTTTGTATAACATAAACTTTCGAATTTGTGACCTGGGGTGGAATCGGCTAAAATGATATTTGACTATCATATTTTTTACTATCAAATTTGATAGTCAACTATTTTTTATCTGTGTAAGGTGATCGTCTTTAGATCATTTTTAATTTTGGTTTAGTTGATATCACTTCGGTTTGACATCTGTCAAACGTCATTAAATTAAAAAAAAAAAAAATGCAGAGTTTCAGTTTTTCACTTCCATAGCTACAATAATTGAGAAGACAATTATTAAAAACGTAAGTTAATATTTTTTAAAACGCTTAAAATAATAATTTATAACTTTAATATCTATCCAGCAAACACAACTCGAAAAGGATCGCTTACAAAGAATCCCACAAAATATTGTATAAACTTTGAATTCAGATGGCAGATCCAAAATGTGTATTATACTCATAAAAAGTATCTTATGTTATTCGAAAATTTTGTACGAGTCTATAAAAAGCACTAAATATTATTTCAAATTATTTTTTTTGTGTAAAAAGGTGTGATATCACAATACTTTGAGTCGGGGATGTAAAATATAATTTAATTTGTTCCTCAAGTCTAACTCTTCTATTTTCTATTTCATATTCAGTTACTTTATTTTAATTTTGTAGTCTTAAAATAATTGCACAGGCACAAAAATATTCATTTTTCCCAAACAAAGTAAAAGCACCACGAAAATCATGAAAAAAATATGCTACAAATGTTGAATTGTATCAAATTGACACCTAAATAGGTGTCAGCTGAAAAAGTCAAAAAAATATGATAGTCACTTTTGACTATCATCTTACACAGACGAATTTTCTTGAATTTGACAGTCAACTATCAAAAATCATCTTACACGATTCCACCCCTGCTCTTAACACCTTGTAGCCACATGTGACATTTCTGTAACAAACCGAAAAGGATTGCCCAAAAGCTGTAAAAAACATATTTTTATTCTTTTAAGGCTTCTTACATAATCTTTAAGAATTGCTTTATCGAAATAATAAATATTTCTAATAAATAGCACCAATAGTTTTTAGTTGGCAGTTAATGTTGAAAGTTCGGCTTTTTTGGAAAACAATCAAATTTATGTAAAAACTACGAAATTCAGAAAAAATTTTTTTCGTGCATAAACTAACCGGGTTTTATTTTTTGATGTTAGGAATGCGCCTAAAAATAAATATTAGATAGCTTTTTGTTTGAATTTTTGCATTTATATACAAAAATTAATTATATAAACTTTTTTTTAATGCGTAAATTTCGAAATAACCAAGCAAATAATGAATTTATTGAATTTTTAAAAAAATACGTGTTTTATTATAGCTAAAGCACTTTCGATTTACATTATTAATTTTAAAATTTACGATGTTGGGTTACAAGGGGTTAATAGTCCAGTAATTTTAGGTTTTATCTGCGGAAAAATTCCTACTGGGCTGAATTTTGGTATACAGCTTAATGACGGCTTTGTTATGAAGATGTGAAAAATCGACATTGATATCGTGTCCGCGTTAAGAGTTATAGGGGTCAAAAGGTCACAAAAACTGGTTTTTCACAATTTTCAGCAAAACGGTAAGTCTTATCAAAAAATTTTCAATGCAAGAATTGTAGACCAGATTATTATATATAAAAAGTGTCATGACACTTTTTTTCCTAAGACCCACCGTTTCTTAGGTATAACGATTCAAAAAGTTGAAGTTTAGTTGTAATCGTCATAATCCTATTCCTGAAAAAAAACTCCTAACTGAAAAGTTCCTGAAATTTCATTATTTTTTTAGCTTGAATTTCGTTCCTCAACTGTTAAGAATATGGGGAAACCAAAAAAAAAATGGAAATTTTCGCCATTTTTCCGATTGGGGCCCTTCTCCCGAAACCATTTCTCTGGGAATTTTTGTTTAGAATATGTCTGAAAATATACAGGGTGTGCAATAGAGAATGGACAACCCTAAAACGGCTTATAGCTACACTTATGATTGTTCTAAAAACAGATAGAAAAAAGTTCTATCGCAACCAGTTCATAAAATATGGACTTTTTTTCGTTCAGTGTATTTTAAATTTTATCATCTTATGTTTTCGTTCACTACAACCACGAATGAATGAATTTTATTTATTTCTTTTTTTTTATAATTTTCTACAATAATTGGATGAGTACATAAACACTTTAAAAATTTCATAGCTATTGCACATTTTCGTAAAAAAAATTTTGAAATCTGTTTTTTGATGCAAAATGTAAAAAAAGTGTTTTATGAAAAATTTTAAACACCCGTGGTATAAAATAAATCTATAGAAACCTAGGTGGCCAACTTTCTTAAAAATATTCTGGTATAAGAAGAATATTTTTAAGAAAGATGGCCACCTAGGTTTCTATAGATTTATTTTATACCACAGGTGTTTAAAATTTTTCATAAAACACTTTTTTTACATTTTGCATCAAAAAACAGATTTCAAAATTTTTTTTTACGAAAATGTGCAATAGCTATGAAATTTTTAAAGTATTTATGTACTCATCCAATTATTGTAGAAAATTATAAAAAAAAAGAAATAAATAAAATTCATTCATTCGTGGTTGTAGTGAACGAAAACATAAGATGATAAAATTTAAAATACACTGAACGAAAAAAAGTCCATATTTTATGAACTGGTTGCGATAGAACTTTTTTCTATCTGTTTTTAGAACAATCATAAGTGTAGCTATAAGCCGTTTTAGGGTTGTCCATTCTCTATTGCACACCCTGTATATTTTCAGACATATTCTAAACAAAAATTCCCAGAGAAATAGTTTCGGGAGAAGGGCCCCAATCGGAAAAATTGCGAAAATTTCCATTTTTTTTTTTGGTTTCCCCATATTCTTAACAGTTGAGGAACGAAATTCAAGCTAAAAAAATAATGAAATTTCAGGAACTTTTCAGTTAGGAGTTTTTTTTTCAGGAATAGGATTATGACGATTACAACTAAACTTCAACTTTTTGAATCGTTATACCTAAGAAACGGTGGGTCTTAGGAAAAAAAGTAATAATCTGGTCTACAATTCTTGCATTGAAAATTTTTTGATAAGACTTACCGTTTTGCTGAAAATTGTGAAAAACCAGTTTTTGTGACTTTTTGACCCCTATAACTCTTAACGCGGACACGATATCAATGTCGATTTTTCACATCTTCATAACAAAGCCGTCATTAAGCTGTATACCAAAATTCAGCCCAGTAGGAATTTTTCCGCAGATTGGGCTTAAAAATGACTAAAATGACTGGGCTATTAAGGAGGTCACAAAACTCACAAGTTGGATTTTTGCTAGTGAGAAGTTTGTGATAAACAAATCCTCACAAAATCGAGTTATGATCACCTTGTGAAGTTTTTGTGACTTGTGAAGTTTGCCAGACATAATAGGGGGGATTGAGTTTAAAATATTAAAATATTATTTGTTAAAAAGATGATTAACTATAATTTATTTTATTTTAACTATCACTTTCCCCAGAAACAAAATCATACACAAAATTATTAAACAGAAAAATAAATAAATTTAAATTGTTAAAGCAATAAAAAAAGAGGAGTATAAATATTTAGTAGGTACCAAAAAAGAAAAGAGAGTGAAGATCAGCTAAAAAAAATAAGATGTTCATATGCATCTCTGCAAAGAAATCTGTCTTTCTTACCTATATCACTCTTGTGAACATTTTTGCCAAAGAATCTCAAAGCTGTTAAGGCTTGTAAGCTTCCAGAAACAGGCAATCCTCGCATACTATGAAGTTCATCAATATTTAGTAAATTTATTTCTTTGTCCAAACGATATCTTTGGTAAAAGTCCTTATCGCTTAGCTCGAAGGGCAAATGTTTCAACATCCTTCTTGTATTGCTATATCCATTGCTTTTTATTTGATGAGAATTAAATTTATTTATATTTGTTGACTTTTCACTGCAGAAAATAATCTTTTTTGAGGTTTGCTCTAATAAGTAACTGCTTAAACACAGCATTTCTTGTGTTTAAAGTTAGACCACAGGTTTAGTCCTAAACATTGGTCTAAATTTTTATATGAATAGGTTAAACTCTGGACTTTTAAAGTAATAGCTTAGGAGGAGCTTAGATAGCTTAGACAACTATGAATACGGCCCATTGTCTTACACTTGTCTATATTTAAAATCAACCGATTTTTGTTGCACCATTCCCAAAATGTATTTAGATCATATTGTAGTTGTTCACAATCCGTAATGGAATTAATTTTTCTAAATATTTTTACATCATCAGCATAAATTAATGTCTTTGAGTGTTTTAATATCATTTATAAATAAAATTAACAGTAAAGGGCCAAGGTGACTCCCTTGGGGAACTCCAGAATTAACTTTAAATTGACAAGAACGGTTTCTTCTAAACATAACACTGTAATATCTATCTTTAAGGTAAGACGAAATCCAAATAACAAAATGATCGAAAATCTGTGAAGATGCAATCTACTTGGGAATGATTTTCGTTTATTATTAACGTATCTCCAAAAAATAAGGGGGTTAATTTTAAACTCGCATTCAGTTTTTGAAATAGATTCTGAGTACAGAAAGTCTGAATAGGTCACAAGGTTCATTTGCAGTTCTTGGTACACTCTAAGTGTCTCATCACTTTTCGAAAGACTATATTTCAACCAGGCCTTATTTTTCTCATTTTTTAATGTTTTTAAGAGTCTTCCGGACAAAATTTTGAGAAAAACGAGAAATTTGGAAAGTTTCTGCACAGTTTGTGAAGTCCACAGAACACTTATTGCAAAAAACTAATTTGCTAATGAAAGATTGACATTTAAGGGGTTATATCTAGTTGTAAGTGCAAAAAAACCTTCTTTTTTGTGGATTTTTTGTGAAGAGGCATTTAATTATATAAACATAAAGAATACATATCCATCAGTGGCGAAGGGTTCATATAACTCGATTATTTCCGTCTTACCTTTTGAAATTCTCAAACTCAACAACATTAACTTCTGGCAACATGAATATAATTTCAATCAACATCTGCACACGCTGTCAACATTATTTCAAATACTCTTCTTTCAGTTCTACTCTACACACCTATCTGCTTTTCAACTCATTCCATAAACAAACACAAAACTAGAGCAAAAAAAAGGTAACCCGAAAAATGCCGTCTTATAAACAATAGAACAAATTTGTTTTTTTTTTCCTCTTTTTTCATTTACTTATTACTGCCCTTGTGACCTCTCTGTTTAATACACGCTTTCTTATGGAAGAAAATAAGACGATATTCTTCGTCTTACTTTTTGGTGAAGTTTTATGTATCTCTCATAATTTTCGCTCTGGGTTAATGAATGCTCAGTGCGCATGTCAGTCTCAGTGTCTGCTTGAGGTAAGTTTCATTTTTCATAGGAAGAAAAAAAAGGTAGAATAAGACGGTTTCCTCCGACTTATTTGGGGAATTTGTGTGTATCTTGCAATCGCTGAGCTGATGAGCCAAATTATGTTGCGCAGGTTGTGGGTGAGGTAAGTTTTATTTGAAGAAAATCAGTTAGGAACATATAAAAGGTATAGAACAAGAAAATAACACGCTCCTTTTCGACTTATTATCTGAATTTTTATGTATCTCTCCACTGGGCTGCTGTGTCAAAGGTTTCCACTATGATAAGAAATATGCGTGGATGTTATATTTAATGTCATAAGGCATTTTTGTTGGCAGAAAGTGCATAAAATAAATGCAATTTCCATAAAGTGGCACAACTGCCCCAATTGAATTCAGCAAGTCCCAAGCAGAACGCAGTGAAATTTTGAAAATAATAAAAATTTAGATGATGCAAAAATTGTGAAAAGTTTTTAGATAGTAAGAATTGTTGTTTTGATTATGAATTTAATATGATTGTTCGACTAACAAAAAAGTCGAGAGCAAGAACTTTGCTATGCGATTTTTTTTAATTTAGTGTTCTGAATTCAGAAGTTACAAATTGTCATTTGCTAACCTCTAAGATTTTGAAATATTAGTTTTTATTTGCAATAATCTTTGAAAAGATATAGTAAATATATTTTATACAATAAAATACGAGTATGACTTTTTGACATTCAAGAATTAGTTTTCTAAAAAAGTACCGAAAAATAACGTTTTCTACCAGTTAATATTCAAGTATTTCAAAAACGTATCGGTCCAATGCAATTTTCACTTCGGGAAAATCCTTTAGAAAAGTATGGTTTTGTTCAAGCTCTATTTTGTAACTTTATAGGTATTATTTTTTCTTAGAGGATTCAAATAATTTTAATCAGTTTAGTTTTATGAAGATAACAAAATTGTAGTTAAAGGACGCTCTTACTTAAAGTTTTGTATACACCTAGATAATTGTTGCTTCTGTCGGCGGCGTCGAGAGATCTTTATATATCTAAGGCGATTTCATGCATAGAAGATCTAGCATTGATCTAGCACTTATATTTATAGGTAGAAAAAAACTTCTTCTAAATTCGAATTACTAAAAGTAGACTTGACTTTTAAGAAAAAGTTCTTGCAGAGTTTTATGAAAGAAAAACGTAGAACTTTGCACACTTTTTAATGGAAACTTTATTTAAAAAAATATATATACATATATCTTATGTTTTTGACAATTGGTTTGAATTGCTTAATTTCATGGCTTGAAACGCAGAAATATATTAAAAATTTGGAATTGAATTTCTTGGTCACTAATTTTTATTCGACTTACCATTTGAAATCATTCACGCCTCGCCACTGATATCCATATAGCAAATTTAATGTATTAAAATAATTCTGTTAATTTAAAAAAATATTGGGTTCCGTTATTTTTGTAGTAGATCTCCTAGAAGACCTCCAAAAAAAATGTGTCTGGCGGTGAGCAAAATTTCTCCGAAACGGCTGAAGTAATCGGCTTGAAATTTTTACACAATTTTCTTAGATACTTTTTTCAGGTAATGAACGAAGGAAAAAGGTTTTTGACAATAATTCAATTTTTTAAGCCACTTTAAAGTGTAAATTTTCGTGAAAAACAACGATTTTTTTCTTTGAGAAGCCACCATTTTGTCAAAAATCAAAATTTTGACTATTCCTTCGTTCATTACCTGCATTGGTCTATCCTGAAAATGAATCTTTTGGTTTTTTTAATTTTAAGTGACTTGGATCAAAGATATCTTGCTCACCGCCAGATATCTTTTTTTTGAGGTCGTCTAGGAGATCTACTACAAAAATAACGGAACCCAATATTTTTTTAAATACACAGCGAATTATTTTAATACATTAAATTTTCTATATGGATATGTATTCTTTATATTTATATAATTAAATGCCTCTTCACAAAAAATCTACAAAAAAGAAGGTTTTTTTGCACTTACAACTAGATATAACCCCTTAATCTTAAATATGGTCTAGGCACCTTTTTTTTTTTTTTAATTTTGTTCATACCTTATTTTAATATTTCAGTAACAGTTTTTGCAAAATAGTCCAAAACAACTTTTTTCTTGCATAGTTTATGAGAAACTGAAGTGGAAAACACATGATATAAAGGGTGATTCAGGAGTAATGTACCAAAAAGCTAAAGCGTGTAGGTTAGGTCAAGACAAAAAAAAACATCGTATGGGAGGGGGGTTCTATTCCCTTCGTCAACGGGAGGAGCAATTTAAAAAAAAATTGACTTTATAGAACAGTTTTGAATCAGCATCAAAAAATACCTTGAAAACATGTGTCATATGATGATATTCGACAAACAATTTTTTTCAGTATATTTTTGACCTTCACCCCCTCCCTCTTGTCCGCGAAAAAACACCCTTCCACCCAACTTTTTTTTATAGACTTTTGTACTTGGTTCTTATCCCAAAAGCAAACTTTTTGCCAAGTTTCATGAGTGTAGCAATTTTTTTTTCTTTTAAATGCCTATTTTTCCTGTACTAGAGAACAACAAAAAGTTCACGCTTCCGATTTTCTCTTTTTGATTTAAAATTAATAAAAGTATTGAATCTTGAAAATTAAATAAATACTTAATTACAAAAAATTTTGAGAAAAATCAGTTTGAAAATTTTGTTTAAATTTTTTTTTTCAAAATTTTGAGTTTGAAAATTAATTTTTCAAAAACTATTCCTTAAAAGAGCTTTATTTGAAAACATAAAAAAAGAAAAATTTATTGGCTCTCCAAAAAGGTATAGGACGTTATTGTAAATATAACTGTCGATTTTAAATATTTTTTTTTCCAATCTTAGTCAAGTTCCTAGAAAATTTGCCCTCCAGGCTAAACAGAGAGGAATAAACTACGCCCCTACCCTCCAAAACGGTTGTCTTATCTCAACCAAATCTACACGCTATGGCTTTTTGGCTAATTGCTGGTGAATTACCTTGTATAAATAATAAAAAATGTTTAAACAAAATATAAGTCATGTTTTTGTAATAAGTTCCACAAATTCACTACAAAATGGAGCATCCTGAATATTTAATTGCCGGTAGCGGTTTCTAAATATTATTCAATTTTTATAAATTTACCAGCTGACCCGGCGCACAGTGGATCGAAACTGTGAAAAAGTGGTTATGGGGCTGTAACTTCTGATCTAATGAACGGATTTTAAAACAGTTTTCGCTATATTGCATCTTGAAATTTACAGAATTGAATTCAGTAAACAAATTACAAAAACTTTTAAGTTCTTTAATTTTTTTTACCTAAAATATCAGTTAGCATGCAAAAATTACCAAATCCTTATTTTACTACGCAGAAAATTATTAATTTACATTGTTGTCTCATTTATTAATTTAAAAAAAGCGTTTACTTTGTTTAACAGTCTTTTAAAATACTGATAACTTGTAAAAAAAAGTCTTATGAATAAAAAAAATAGATTAAAAATGAATGAAATTGTATTACGTACCTATTTTTTAAAGCAATTTTTTAAACATAAAAACTGGATTAGTAGTAATCTAACCTACATAAGTCTAAATTTTTCAAACAACCGAAAAAAAATACATTTTATTTAATGAAACGAGAAATAATTAAAATATCAATTTTTTTGTAAGGCAAATTTTAGTTCGAAACCACCAATTTGTTTTTTTCTTATTTTAAGCTTACTTATTACGCTGCTAAAGCGAAACGAAAATGTTTCTAAGTCTACAAAGTCAATAGCGAAAGTCAAAATTAAATAAAGTCAGTAAATTAAAACTAGAAAATAATTTTGAAGACAAAAAACTTGAAATAAAAATTCAAAAGGCGCAAATTTTTTTTGGACCAAGAAATTTGACCTGAACAAATCGCACTGGTTAACTCAAAATTATATAAAGGAACTTGATACAAAAATTATTTTTTCATAATTTTGAACAGTTTGTAAATTAAACAGGGGGGTCATTCCGTAATTTTGAAAACGATAATCGAATCGATGATAATCGTTTTATAGTTTGAGAATCTTTAAAGCTATTTTAAGTCAATTCTGATTCAATATTTCCTAAATAGTTTATATAAACAAAAGTTTTCTTATCCTGAGAAGTCGTATTAGTCTAGGTGATTTAGTAGTTGCCTCTTACTCTTGTGTCCGAGGTTCGAATCCAGAAGTTGAAATTGTTTTTTTTTTTTTATTTTCTCAATAATCGTCAATAAATAAACGATAGCTAAAATGGTCTCGTTTTTGGAGAATTTATTCGTTTTTGGATGCAATATTTGATTTTTTTAAAGTGTTTATTGATTTATTCCAATCACCGGTTAATTTGCAAATTCCACAACCAAAAAAAAAACATTTATGATTAATTTCTACAAATAACCATAATGTTAGAGTAAATTATTTTAATATGTGTAACATATGTATGTAAGTTTTGACTTTTGGGTCATTAAAAAAATTCATATTGATCCAGCTATAGCAAAATTTTTCGACGTTTAAACGCACTAATTTTGGAAAATGAATTTTCAAAAATTATATAGGTACGATACGATAAAGAAGGCAAATTAGAGACAAATCAAATCCTTTGTCTCTTCCAACGCATATGTAAGTGTACATGACCATTTTGATAATAATTCTCACAGATTTTTTCAAAACTTTCGCCTATCCAAAGAAGAGTTCGTTTTAGTATAAGAAACTTTTAATTTAAACAACGGCCGCCGCCGTTCAACATATGTACATTCCGCCTATATCTTGTATTAAAAAACGAATAGTTTTTCGATGCACATATTAAAATAATTTACTCTAACATTATGGTTATTTGTAGAAATTAATCATTAATATTTTTTTTTGGTTGTGGAGTTTGCAAATTAATCGGTGATTGGAATAAATCAATTAACACTTTAAAAAAAATCAAATATTGCATCCAAAAACGAATAAATTCTCCAAAAACGAGACCATTTTAGCTATCGTTTATTTATTGACGATTATTGAGAAAATAAAAAAAAAAAAACAATTTCAATTTCCGGAATCGAACCTGTGACACTCGAGCAAGAGTCAACTACTAAATCTCCTAGACTAATACGACTTCTTAGGATACGAAAACTTTTGTTTATATAAACTATTTAGGAAATATTGAATCAGAATTGACTTAAAATAGCTTTAAAGATTCTCAAACTATAAAACGATTATCATCGATTCGATTATCGTTTTCAAAATTACGGAATGACCCCCCAGTTTTTCGCTGATTCAGCGAGAATTTTTTTTTTTTTGAGTTACTACAGTCTTGTAATATACTAGTCAGAAATATTAGTAAAAAATTATTGAAAACTCTCCAAGTATTCAAGTACAGGTAAGAATGTCATTTGCCAAGCTGTTGTGCTCTGAAACGAAAAGCATAACAAAATTTTTCTTTCTGCTGTTTTTGTATACAAATTTTCGTTTCGCTTCAGCAGGATACTGGACTTTATAAATTGAAATTTAATATTTTTTTTTAAATTAAACTTAAGTAAGATTGCTACTTTATAATCAAGTTTTTGTTAAAAAATACATATGTATGTATATAATATTTCATATGTTCTTTCATTTGTTGATCGATCTGAAACTGCTTTACTCCTAAAAAAAACTTAAAAATGAATTGTTTTTACTCATTCTTTCTTTAATTTTATATCAATCTGATTTACATTATGTATCCATCCAGTAGTTACATTTTTGCTTTTAACTACCCCATGCCACTTTTAGCTAGCCAAATAACACCAAGCCTCCCCCTTGCAGATTAGAAAAAATACTACCTTAAGGGTTAAATTTACAAAGATGGTGCTCCAAAAAACGGGGTCGGATTCGGTCGGATCCAAAAGCTTAAAAATATTACACACAAAATATTAAGCTTTCATTCTAGACTACTTAGAAAGCTTGCATATGTAAGCATTTTTTTAAAAGCCTTTTTCAAAGTTAAGTGAAATTTTTAAAAAGGGTTATAGAAAAACGGGTTTTAGAATTATTTAGAAATATAATTTTGTAATTTTTGTCCTAAAAATATATTTTAGATATCATTATCTTATGGAAAAAATTTATTTCGAGAAGATATCTTAAAAAATGAGCTAGATATAAGAGTATGAAAATTACTAAGAAAACCATCATTTTTTTTTCTTGTGAAATAGTCCCCACTTGACCCTCTGTATCTTGGGAACCAAAACATTTTGATAAAAAAAAACTTGTGGATTATGACTGTGCAATCCAAAAAAAAAAATTCGTACAATAAACTAAAAAAAAAAAAAAAAATCACCCCATGACCGGAATTTTGTACTAGTCGATCCACTTAGAGGCGGACTTCGTTCCGCCTTTCCAAGTATTTGTTTTCAAATTTTAGCACTGTAATGTGTAAAACTTTTCCTACACAAAAAAAAAAAAACGGTTCACTCGGTTCGGTTGATATGTGTAGCACAAATATTTTGGCTTTTTAGGAAATTCAATTAGTAGGAATTTTTTTTTGTAAATTTATGTGTGTCCTAGTGACAGATCAAACAAAATATTTTTTACTATTTTGAAAAGATTTCATGTTTTACATTTCTTTATTTTTATCCAATAAAGCTAGAACTGCATCGAAACACAAAGTCAAACAGAGTATAGAAAGTAAATTAAAGTACAAAATAACAAAAACAATGTTATTGATGTGACATTTAAAAATTTAAATTATTTGAAAAATTAGAAACTTTTTTAATCCAGTCAAATAAGGGTTTAACCTCGGAATGAACGTTAGTAGAAATTTTTTTTGCTCAATATCTTCCTTTTGCCATTCTATAACATATCTCAAAAGTCTAGAAAAATCTCATGTCCGCTTGTCGCGATTTCAAGGTCAAATCGCGAAATGGAGATTTTCAAAATTAGCAAAAATAGGCTATGGTATTATCATAGCCGTATTTAGGGGGGGGTTTTGGGTGTTTAACCCCCCCCGAAATTTTTTTTCAGAAAATCAAAAGATACCTATATTATAAACATATTCAAGTCTAATATGTGCAGCACTAAATGATTTGTTTTTGTATTTTAGTGATTTGATTACCTATATGAAAATCTCCTTTAAAATCACTACCAATTTTGCATCGTTGCAGAAGCTGTCGATGAAGTTTGTAAAAAGGAAAACAAAAATTTTTTGGTCCATTACAAAGAGTTTTTATCTCTTTGACCATTTCTTTAAGCACTATGTTAACACCTTAAAATGCTCTTTTAAGAACCCTTTAAATACCACAAGTACTTATGCAGGGTTTTTGGTGCCGAGACTAAACTATGCTTTTTCAAAAGGTTTCGGTGGCCGAACTCGAATCCAAAGACGGACTTATTCGATCACATCTCGTTTTTGAAATATTACCCTTAAATCTATTTAAATCTTTCAGACATCTTTTCTACTGTCCGAGATATCTTCAGTTGCTTATTACCCACTTTTGTTCTATGATAACCTTAAATCCAGTATGTAAGCGAAAATAAATGTATCGGTTTATTCAGAGACTGTGGTACCTACCAACGCTAGGAAATAACCTCGAAAACTGGTAAAAAGCGGGATTTTCGATTTTCTAACGGGAATATCTCAAAAACGCAATGTGATAGAATTTTTCTGAGTTCGGATTCGAGCTCAGCACATAAAAAACCTTTAGAAAAGTATATCTTGGTTTCTGTAACAAAAACCTTGTTGGCCATACTCAAAATAAAAAAAATGCGATTATACTTTTGCAATGGAAGAAAAACTTGTTTTTATTTCTAAAAATTATAAGAGAAAGAAACGGGACATTTTGTTCTTCTCAATATTCTTGTTTTTTGATAAAAAAATAGTAGGGTGTCGCTGCAATACTCGGTTTTATATAAATAGCATTTTTATATGGTGCGATTATACTTTTGCAAAGCACTGTATTTACAACATTTCATTATTCTTTTGTTTCAAATTATAAAATTAAACAATTTCAGTTTATTGTTAAATTTCAAAGTGAAGTATAACACTGGTCAACAAAATTAAACTTCTTTTTTGTTACAGAAACCAGGGTATACTCTTCTATAGGTTTTTTGTGTGATTCGAAACCGAAGTCAGAAAAATTCGATCACATCACGTTTTTGAGATATTCCCGTTAGAAAATCGAAAATACCGCTTTTTACCAGTTTTCAGGGTTATTTTTTAGCGTTTACTTATTTTTTTTAAATTGAATTTGTAACAGTTTCTAAAAGAATTAAGTTTTGTCTCTCTAAATCCGTTTAAATCTTTTAAATATCTATTTTCTTCCTCGAGAAATCATAACTTGAAATCAAAGTGTGGGGCATCTCATATTTATTTGCTTTTAATAGCAAATATCGAAAAGTTCTGTACCAATCACTTTCAAATTTGGACACAATTCTTTTAGAAACTGTTATAAATTTAATTTAAAAAAAATAAGTTAACGTTAAAAAATAACTTTGAAAACTGGTAAAAATCGGCATTTTCGATTTTCTAACGGGAATATCTCCAAAACGTGATGTGATAGAATTTTTCTGATTTCGGATTCGAGCTCAGCTTATAGAAAAGTATACCCTGGTTTCTGTAACAAAAACCTTGTTGACCAGTGTAATTAGCTCATGTGAAACAACTTGGATTATTTAAAATTTTGGTTTTTAAGTATTGCTAATTTCATTTAGAACTCAATAGATAGAATGTACCTGTCAATTTTCTGCTACAAAATTTCAGTGCAAGAAAAATTCAATTTTTCAATGTTTTATGTATTAAATTGTACGAAATAATTTTTTTATAAAGCCTTAGAATGGTTAAAATTTGTTTCTTAAAAAAAATTTTCTTGCTCGCTTACGCTCGCAATTTATATCAACCAACTTATCACTCTTTGTACCTAAAAAACTAGAGATGCCGCTGAATATTCGGCCATTTTTAAATTCGTTTACCGTAAGCAGGGCTTTTTTAAACTTTTAACTACGAATTCCTCTCCAAAAAAATACTTAAAAAGGATATTGGCAAATGTTTCGCTTCTGCACAGTTCAAATGACTATTTGATTTAGCGGGATTTAGAATCGACTGCAGCTACATATAGTTGATACAAAGTATTGTGATTTCTAAAAAAAAATTTTGTTTGGTCTGAGCTAACCCCCCCCGAAATGAAATCCTAGCTACGGCTATGGGTATTATATACACATATGATACATGATTTCAAGGTATTTTTTACTGATTCCAAAAAACCTAAAATCAAGACAATCTGACGTCTCTGGAAAAAGTTATACCTGTTTTTCATCTGTCAACTCATATTATTATAACAGTTGCAAACTTACTGCCGAAAAACCCTTAAAAGTTATGGTAGATGAACCAAATTTTGCATGAAGATTTTAGAATCCATCATTATTAAAAATCAAAACAATCCATTACAAAAAATATATATACCTACGAAATAATGGTATTTTTTGATGGAGCGGCAAATTTTAGGATATGCACTAAAGAAGATTCTTGTTCATCTAAGGAAAAATTGCTAATGGGCTAATTTTTTCATTTTAATCTTTGTTTGGATATTCTTTAACTACCCTCAAAAATCTAAAAAAATCTCATGTCCCCAAATCCTAATTTTCTTGGTTTGAAAATAAGGTGCAGATTTTAAAAAATTAATAAGAAAAGTTTAAATTTGTATATGTATACCAACATAAGCGACATGATTTAAAGGTATTTTTTAACACTTATTCCAACAAAACTCACAAACAAGTCAACCTGACCATCCCTGAAAAGTAATGCACCTTATTCATGTTGATCTGACACAAATATCTGAAGTGAAGTTTTTCAATCTTTTAAAATCTGCACCTTATTTTCAAACCAAGAAAATTAAGACTTGCGGACATGAGATTTTTTTAGATTTTGGAGGGTAGTTATAGAATATCCAAACAAAGATCAAAATGAAAAAATTAGCCCATTAGCAATTATTCCTTAGATGAACAAGAATCTTCTTTAGTGCATATCCTAAAATTTGCCGCTCCATCAAAAAATACCATTATTTCGTAGGTATATATATTTTTTGTAATGGATTGTTTTGATTTTTAATAATGATGGATTCTAAAATCTTCATGCAAAATTTGGTTCATCCACCATAACTTTTAAGGGTTTTTCGGCAGTAAGTTTGCAACTGTTATAATAATATGAGTTGACAGATGAAAAACAGGTATAACTTTTTCCAGAGACGTCAGATTGTCTTGATTTTAGGTTTTTTGGAATCAGTATTAAAAAATACCTTGAAATCATGTATCATATGTGTATATAATACCATAGCCTATTTTTGCTAATTTTGAAAATCTCCATTTCGCGATTTGACCTTGAAATCGGACAAGGACAAGCGGACATGAGATTTTTCTAGACTTTTGAGATATGTTATAGAATGGTAAAAGGAAGATATTGAGCAAAAAAAATTTCTACTAACATTCATTCCGAGATTTACCCCTTTTTTCTCCTTATTTTACTGTATTATTTTTACTTTTTTCACTTTGTGTTTCTATGTAGTTCAGGCTTAAAGGCTCTGGTTTATTAAATTTTGTTTTGTCCCAAATTATAGTTGGGTTTGACGTTTTGCAATTGTATATTGTAGTGTGTGTGAAAATGTATGTGAATCCGTCTCAAAAAGAGTTTCAGATAGAGTCTTCCGGAATCCTCCGGAAAAATAGCAAATTTTTTTCAATGCAGATTGATTCGACTGCAGATTGAATTTTTGTTTGTTTGGAATTCGAAATATGTAAGGTTCTTAACACATTTTTGTAAGTTTTCAGTGGTATTTTAGTTAGAAAAATTAGTTTACTTTTAAACTTTCACTTTAGAACTTATGTAAGTAAGATTGCAAAATGCTCACTTCTGAAGTGCACCACAAAAAGTAGCACAATTCGTTTTCAACTCTTCCAAACTTTTTTCCATAAATATTTCAAAAAGGCATCCGAAAAATTCGGCACTTCAAAAATTGGGCTTTTAGAAAATACGAATTTTCTGAATTTTCAATTTATTTGACATTACGTTACGTCACACATTTTTTCAAATTTCATTAATTTCTTCTAATTTCTTTTATTTCCTTTTTCTATCAAAATGTAAAATGTAAAAATAGAAGGCTTAACCCAAAATCTTTTTTCTTGATAATCATCTACGCCTCGTGGCTACAATCAAAATTTGTATACTTAGTAAGTTTAAATTTTATTAAGTTGGATTATTTTGAAATGAAAGTTAGAATCTTTTTATTTAATTTAACGACTCCATACACTTAAAAAATACGACTCTTTACAAAGGACCCCGCACATTTTGTATGGGAAGTGGCCCTCGGTGAAATTATCTGAAATTTTAGTATGTTGTTCTCTTGAAGCCCGTTATTATGAAAACCCGAAGTGATGGGGCAAAATAGACTTCGGATTCGGTTTCAGCGAGCCTAAACCTATGAATTCCACTAAAAAATAACGCAAACACATATAGAGAGTTACTATCATAATAAAAGGTTTGAAATAGTCATCGGAAAAAAAACCGTTATCTTAAAAACTGTCCATTTTTCGACTTTCTGCCTATATTTTGATCAGGAGCTTCAAGAGAACAACACACTAAAATTTCAGACAATTTCACCGAGGGCCACTTCCCATACAAAATGCGCGGGGTCTTTTTAATAATGTGTTCCTATGTTAAATTTTAACAATAAAACTGATGAATTGGGCAGTCAAAATTGGTTTTGGTGTTTTTTTTTTTTTTTGATATGATAACACCTACCTAATAAATCGATGAAATCCAGCTGCATACACGACAATTATGACACATTCTCCCGTTTCATTGCCCGTTACCAGTGTGCTTTAGATTATAATTTCATCTTAAAAGCCAAATAACATAAAGTCAAGTCCAACTTAAGACAGTTGAATGATTTTAAACCCCAAATATTGAATTTGCTTATATCTTGACATCAGCGTCACCTTCCGGGTCCATTTATGAAAAAAAAATTGTCTCGAATGAACCTTATCACATACACAAAAATTCACAAAAATCTATACAGTCTTTCAAACTCCAAATATGGAATTTCACTATAACTTGATAACAGCGATACTTACCGGGTCCATATCACACACATAAAATTTTACAAAGATTTGTCAAGTCGTTCGTTTAAAATATGCAATTTTCTTAAGATTTTACAACAGCGCAACCTACCGGGTCCAATTATGAAACAAAACATGTTGTCGCCCTAGTATTGGAGTGCCGTATACGCCAAATTGCATTTTTTGAACTAGGTATGCAGTCGTATGTTTTCGAAGTTGCTCTTTTCAAATCTGCTATCCGTTTTTTTCTATCTTTTTTCGTTGCCGAGATATTCACTATTGTTTTGACAAAAACAAGAAATTTTGGCATTTACGTCAAATTTTTCATGCAATGCAAGAAAATTTTGAGAATTGTTTTGACGTACGTTATGTATTTTTTTGACGTACGTGTATATGAATAAAAGAAACTTCTGATTTTCATGGCGTATACGGCAAACTCATTTTGGACAAAAATTTAAATATTTTGAAAACTAAACGAATTGCAGATGTCCAATAACATGTACATATATAAAAGACAAATTTTAATTATATATCATACTAAAATATCAAAAAATACCAGCTGTTAGTTCTTTCGCAATTATCTTCCGAACATTTAAGTGCGATTTCCCAAAAATGTAAAAATGGCGTATACGGCACTTCAATACTAGGGCGACGATGTGTACAATGAACCTTATCACACACACAAAATTTCACAAGTCGATCGTTCAAAATATGCAATTTTCCTATAACTTAACAACAGCGGCACCTACTGGGTCCAATTATTAAACAAAATCTGACTCGAATGAACCTTATCATTCACAAACAATTTCACAAAAATCTGTCCAATCATTCCCCAAACATGGAATTTGCCTATAACTTGACTACAGCGCAACCTACAGGGTCCAATTATAACACAAAACCTGTCTGGGGCAAACCTTATCACACACACAAAATTTCACAAAAAATATCCAGTCATTCGACTCCAAATACGGAATTTGAATTAAACTTGACAACAGCGCCACCTACCGGGTCCAATTATAGCACAAAACCTGTCTCGGATAGACCTTATCGCATACACAAAAATCTGTTCAGTCATTTGACCCCAAATACGGAATTTGCATATACAGTACGTTCTCGATTAACGCAACTCTCGATTCACGCAACTCCTCGATTTTCGCAACACCCCAATTTTTATCATTGTTGACGCAGTAATCGCAACTCTTGTACAAAAATTGACTCGATAAGTGCAACTTTCAATACAAAAATACAATGAACTGACCAAAATTTAACCCTTATTGAAAAAATGTTGATTGTTCAAAAATTGCTAGATATGTCAATTTTTAAAATCTAACAAACTAAAAAATCCAAACAAAAATATCCCATTTTTTCGAAATAAAATAATTAAATTTGGATAAAGAACTAAACATTCATAATTACGTACTTATCGTAATGAATTAACTTCCATTCGTTTCGTTTCATATCAATTATATTTTATTGGACAGAAATTTGTTGCATTAAATATATTTGTTAGTGTTGCGTTTCTGATATTTTCGCTTTTCATCTCATATTGAACCTAAAAATTATTTACTCGGTCATTGCAACAACCTCGGTCATTGCAACCACCCTTGTTTTAATTAGTTGCGTTAATCGAGAATGTACTGTACCTTGACAATAGCGCCACCTACCGGGTCCAATTATAAAACAAAACCTGTCTCGGATGGACCTTATCACACCCACCAAATTTCAGAAAAATCTATCAAGTCGTTTAGAAGGAGTAGGGTCACAAACAAAAGCACAGGAGAATTATATATAAGATTGACAATTTTTTTTCCAAGACAAAGAACAAAATGGCGGGTTGGGACGGTTAAAATTAACAAAAATTTTTTTTACCCAATATAAGGCGCACCCTAAAACATAATGGAAAATTGACATTCCAAAACACATATGTACATATACATTTAGTTTAGGACCTAAATAAGGGGAATTTAGCAAAACAAATTTTTTTGGAGGTCATTAACCCGTGCCTCTAGGTCATACTTTCCCCATACAAATTTGTATGGGAAATTTTTAACTTTTACATAAAATTTTTTTTCTCTCAAGTTAAATCATCTCACGGTGGGCAGGAAGCATCGACATTGTTTAAAGAAAAACTTAAAAAACAATTTTCTTATAACGATTTAATTATATTTCTTTTATGAAATCACTAGAGGAGCAATAAAGAAATTTATTTACTGCAATTTCGCTTTCAAATAAACTTTACCCCTTAAATTATAATTATTTTAAGGCTAGATTTGAGGCCATTTTTAGGAGTGACTTAGTCTACTTTAATAATTAAGGGCACATATGTATGTACATATAATTTACAATGTATTGAGTATAAAAAACTATTAAATACATATCTTCTTAGAAAAGAACTTTTGATTTTTATTCCAAGTTGTCCCGATTTGAAATATAAAAATATGAATATTTTTTGAAAAGGAGCAGTTAGGATTTCAATTCCAACGGATTTTGCACCTATTATCATCAACAAATTCAACCCAGTTTGCAGTTTTTGTCGACATTTTTGTCAAAACTATCGATGCTTCCTGCCCACCGTGATCTATTTTTAAAATGTTTGTGGATTCTGGTTGGAAAATAGTTCCTTTAAAAGATCACATTCAAAATTTCCCGTTAAAAACTTTTTTCATATATTATTTCGGTTTTTGAAATTATTAGCTGTTTTCGTAGTTTTTGCTTTTAAGTTTTATTTAATTCTTCTTAAAGTACACAACCTATCACACAATTTTAAATGCAGTTCTATTGGTTTTTAATTTTTTTCAAATATTGAATTAAAAAATGTGTGTATAAATCAAAAATTTAAATTTTTATTTGAAATTTTTGCTATTTTTATATGTTTAAATTTATTTTTCTCGATCTACAAAAGATTTGTTTACAATATTTTAATTGAATTTTGTTAAACAATTATCCACCTAAAAAATGACATCAAAAAAATTGCAAACAAAAAGGGTAAAGTATTTAATAATATTTATTTATTATTTTCATTTCTTCAAGGTTAAGGGTTGTTTTCTATGGCAGATACTGAGAAACTTCCTTAATTTGCACTTCTTCCCAATATTTAACAGAGCATTTTTTGTGGTAGGAGCCGTGGTCCTATTGAAAAAATCAGTATGCTGGTTCACAAATACTAGAGAATTAAGGAAAAGTTTCTTGAATATTCATTTGCAAATAATTGTTACCATTCTTAACGTCCCAACAACGACATCCGGAACCTAGGTACCTTTGCGCTTTGGATATACTGGCTGAGAACATAATTTCAATGGACAGCGAAGAAGTTAACTTTTACGCCGACACCCAGTCGGCTTACTACCGTGGCTAACGCACCAACCCAACTCAAACAACCCCACAACTGGACATCCGGGTCTGAACACCCCGAGGACAACCTAGTCAGCAGACTTTAAATTAAGTTTATCCATGTATAATATTTATTTATATTTTATAACTTAGTCATTGTATAAGGTTAGGCCCCCTTTGTGCCAACAAAATTTTGTATCTATCAATGAATCTTAGACATAAGTTAATTTTAAGTCAATTGTAAATAATCTTCATTGTTTGTTTTATTTCTCAAGATGTTTTCGCCAAAATTTAGCGATTTTAATCAACCGATTTTTTTTCAAAATGGTAGTATTATTATTAAATTACACTTAGGAAATTCCAGTTATTTGTTTTAATGGTAAATTTGACCGAAATCCACAAAAAACATTAGAGATAAAAAGGGTGTACCTATTCTGATGACGAAAAAAATAAGTTAATTTTTCCTCAAAATATACTTTACAAGAAAAACAATGGGAAAGTTATGGTCCATTTTGAAATAATTTTAGCCGTTGCTTTTCCTAACATCTTAAACTATCAAAAAACAATAAAACCTTGTTAGATCACGCACCACTATTGGGGACAAACGATTAATGAACTTTTGAAAAGTTGTGTACCTATTCTGATGAAAAGGAGTGTAAAAGTATAAGGAAGGCCATTCTTGGAGTAGAAGAAACAGTTATAACGACTTTAAAAGCTTTTATTTCCGAATGAATGTGTTCAGATAAATAAATATATGATTTGTGGACCAGATATCACCTACCACAAACATATTGTTAGAAACATTATTTAAAATAATAAAAAGAATCAAAAAGGAAGAAATGAAAAATAATAAATAAATATTATTAAATACTTTATCCTTTTTGTTTGCAATTTTTTTATGTCATTTTTTAGGTGGATAATTGTTAAACAAAGTTTAATTAAAATATTGTAAACAAATCTTTTGTAGTTCGAAAAAAAAATAAAAAATATAAAAACAATATTTGAAAAGAATTAAAAACCAATAAAACTGCATTTAAAATTTTGTGATAGGTGGTGTACTTTAAGAAGAATAAAATAAAACGTAAAACCAAAAACTACGAAAACAGCCAATAATTTCAAAAACCGAAATAATTATGAAAAAAGTTTTTAACGGGAAATTTTGAATGTGATCTTTTAAAGGAACTATTTTCCAACCAGAATCCACAAACATTTTAAAAATAGATGACTTAACTCGAGAGAAAAAAAAATTTGTGTAAAATGTTAAAAATTTCCCATACAAATCTTATGGGGAAAGTATAACCCTAGAGGCAAGATTAATGACCTCCAAACATTTTTTTTTTGCTAAATTCCCCTTATTTAGGTCCTAAGCTTTCGATCTGGGAGGTGACTCCCCCGAAAACATCACTTTGGGAAATAACGGACACTCTAATATGCATACATTTGTATATAAATTTAAAAAAAAAACGAAAAACAAATTATACTTCTCCAAATGTTTTCGGTATGCTGAACTTGAATCCGAAAGAAACAATTGATCAACTCTCGTTCTTGAAATATTACCGTTAGAAAATGCTAAAAAACGTTCTTTGACTACTTAAAAAATTAGGTCAGAGGTTTAGTAGCACAAGCTAGAGTAATCACTATGAATTTGGGGTTATTTGAAAATACTTGTGGGAATGCCACATTTTAATTAATTTTCGATTCCATTTTTTCGTCTAGAATATAAAACCTTGTACTCTATGGAGCGCGTGGACCAATGTCATTATTATTTAGCGATGACTACATTATTTGATGTTTTTTTTACTTAAAGTAATTTTAGTCAAAAAAAATGCTATAGAAAAAGCACCAACGGAGTACCCCAGAAAAATAAACTGGGAAAACGATGCTCCCAGTTGAGGAAGGCCGATGACTACTTCATAAATTTAATCAGTAAATGTAATATAATAATCAATGTAGGCTATACTTTAACCTTGTATTTTTTAAAACAATTTTTTAATATAATAAAATGAATGTTTATAACTGTTTCTTACCCAAATGTGGAAGACAATATGAATTACTTAATTCACTCGATTCGTCATTTTCAAATATATTAAATTGTTGACTCTTTTCTCTTAACTGTGCAAAGTCGAGTTGATTTTTAACTTCGAAAAATCCTTTGCCTAATTCGAGATTATCTTCATTACAACATTCTACAGCATTTAGTACAGTTTTTTGTGTCAGATAAGGAACTTCTTCGTTGGATGGCTGTTTTACAAAAGCATTCTTTTTTTCTAATGGCATCGATACAAGGGGAGTAATACGTTTTTTTACTGTAATTTTGTCCAGATAAACATTCTGACTCAAATCGTTGGTATTTGAAGATAATGAAGAGCTCCCCAAAAACAAGTTCTTGGAAGCGACTTCTGAATCACTGTTGATTGTAGATGTTAGTTGTAAGTTTTGATTAGGCATCGCATTTTGCTTACAAACATTCCTTTTCTCTTGAACGCTTGCGGAAAGACTGTCATCATTTTCAAAATTTTTAAATGATTTCTTAGTTTCTTTTGGACTTTTTGTAGTCTCAGAACTGAAGGCTTCTGCTTCCTTAGCACCACCATCTTTAACTTTGATATTTGTACGAGAAAAGTTAGAAGTAGTAAATATGTGCGACAACCCATCAAACAATCCTTTAAGCTGAATGTTCTTCTTTTTGATTTCTTTTGATGGTGATACATTGTTTGCTTTGGCAAATATATCAACTTCGTTTTTAGCAACAGCTGCAAAACCCCAAACATTCTCATCTTTAACATTAGAATCATCACTTTGAAATATACTACACTTAAGTTCATCTAACTTTTCAGTTGTGTTTGAAGAACTTTTCTTACTGCTTCGGGACATTGTCATTTCTGATCTATCACTTTTTTCTGTTTCATCATCATCTTCATCGTCGTCACCAGAAGAAGAACTTTCGCAGCTACTTCCACTTGAGTCCGTCGAACTGCTAGATGAGCAAGAGTCTGATGAAGTACTGTCTCCATCATTTTCATCATCGTCGTTGTCACTCGACGAACAAGTTGAAGATGTTTCTGAAAGCTTTCGCTGTCTTTCACCATGAGTTGGATTCAACTTAATATCTAATTCTTGTTGCAAAGAATTGCTCAAATAGGCATTTTTCGATTTAGGTGAATGCTGATAACTAAATCCAGATTTTACCATCCGATCGCTATTAAAAGCAGAATGTCTGAAAAATTTCTGTTTTTCTTTAGACATTTTGTCATTTTTCTTGATGTCATGATATTGAAACGATGATGTTGTGGTTGATGGTTTACTTTTCAAATCTCCAAACACAGTCTGTAAATGTTTTCTTTTTGCATTGGATTGCAAATTACTCCTTTTATTACCTTCACTACCACAATCAGACGTATAATTGTCTTTTGTTTGCGTGCCTTTACAGTCATCTATCTCATCTTTTTTTATAATCATCATAGATGTTCTTGAAGCCCTGAGAATATCAGAAAAGAATTTTGAATATATTTCTAAAACGCTATATGCTTTTTTGCTAACCATTTCTTTGCAGTTCTATCAGAAGTTTTTGAGAAACTTCTTCGAGGAGTAGTTTCAATTGAATTTGTTTTGTTAGGTCTTTTTTTGACATTCATTTGATGCTCCGAGCAATGATCACACCTGCACAAGACATGAAAACAAAACGCCAAATAAAGAAAGAGACTTTAAATTTACTTGTAATTACCTCCATGGACACTTGGGTTTTTTATCTGACGCAGGATTTAGGCAAGTTAAATGAAAACTTTTCTGGCAAAGGTAGCAATCGAGCAAACAAGGGCCTTTGTGACGATCATTGCAAGAATCGCAAGCTTTACACTTGTAGCAATGCCATTTGTTGCCTTTTGTAGATAAGATATAAAGAAGAACCTGTGATTGTGATTTACATTTACCGGCAATATTAGCACAAGTAGTATGCAGAGACATTCCACAATTATCACATGAGCTAAGTGGCTCCGGAATACCGCTGCCATTTCGTTCTGAGGTACCACAACATTGAGAACACATTGAGTCCCCCTGCAAATGAGATATGATACATAATGAAAGCAAAATTAAAGTGTTTTTTTTTTCAAGAACTCACTTGATTTATTCTTTCTATTACGCTTTCGGCAGTGGCTGCAGATTTGCGGGGTGTAGTCAATGATCGTCCTTTTTTGTAAAGCTTACCATCTTGAATTAAAAAACCTGCATCTATTGCTTTTTTGATAGAGTTTTTTATAACAAGCTTGAAGTCCGTATCTGTTCCCAGTTCAATATTGTTAAATTTTTGTACATAGTTCTCTATGCTTTTAAATGTCGATCCTTCACACTCCCCCAAGTCGTGAACAGCTTTTGCTACGATCTTAAAAAGATTTGTATTTTTTTCTATTGTGATTTTTCTTTTTGCCATCGGTGCCTTATAAGAATGCAAGCCTTTGTTATAAACTTTTATTACAGCACCAGAATTGACAGCTTCTTCAAGCTTTTCAGCTACAATGTCTTCATGAAATTTATGGTGACTGCCAATTGCTTGGCATATTCTTTGAACACTTGGCCGTTGTTTCTGTGAACGAATTTTGGCAATGGCATCCAAAATCCATTGATGCCAAACATCTTGGCCAATTTCCTGAGCCGATTCCCGCATGATTTTTGTTTATCCTGAAAACATTTTTCTTATAATAAACATGAATTGAACAATGTAGCCGTCTTAGCAGGGTGCTGAGATATTTGAGGTATTCTGGTATTTAAATGAAAAAATTAAACATAAATGGTAAGAGAAAGTAAAATCAGTCTATAGAATATGAACTAAAGCAAAAGGCTATTGTAAAAAGACAGTTAAAAAATTCAAAATAAAGAACATTACATTTGTTTTCTAATTTAATGGTTTTTTTTTTGCGATTCATGCAATGAGACGAGGTAAAAATCAAGACGAGGTTTATCTAAGAGTTGTAAGTTGTAATTTTTTTCTAATTAGATTTATAATCCAATTGTGAGAAATGTTTTGTAAACATGTTGTAAAACCTAATCTTTTAAACTTCGAATTAAAGATTCTTATAAAAATGGAGTACATAACAACCAAGGTCGAATACTTGTGATATGTGGGTGTGAAAAGCATCAGAGAGCCGACACCCACAAGCGCTCTCCTTACCCGTGGGACTATTGGGCTCTTCTTCTGCACACGTAACTTTAATTAATCATTTTTCATTTCTAGACAGACCTTTCTTACACTTAAATTGTGAGTTTGAAGTTGTGAGCGGACGTCCAGTAAATGGGTTGAATCTTTTCCTTGTTAAGTCTGTTGCAACAACAACTCAATTCTATTTCGAGTGAGTATAAATATTTCCGTTTTCGCGTCGTCACATCCAGCAGACAATTTCATGATAACATTTTCTACCAAACGATTTAGATTTATTTTTGACTCAAATACTATTTTTCGGCATTATCTTTTTTTATTTTTTTTTTTTTATTACACAGTGGATTGTAGCCGCCTTACGGCGCTGGTCATCCTAAGTAAGTAAGTATATTTTTTTTATGGACTAGTTCATTATTTTTTTTTTGTTGTTTTCCATTTTTTTATGTTTGATTAATTTAAGATTTTGATTTATAGTTATTTTTTGATTGTTTAACTTCATTTGGTTTGGAACAGCTGAGGCAGCATCTAGGGTTGCTTATTCTAATCTAATCTAATCTAATCTATTCGATAAATTCTTAGCTAGGATATGAATCATACATTTTAATGATAGCTCTTCCCGATCACATGTAACTCAGCTAGGAGAAAATATCCCACCTAGTCCCTATCATAGAGTCCATATTTTTCATAAGTGGTTTCTAACGAAGCCCAATATTTTTTTGTAAATACATCGCGAATTCTTTAAATACATTAAATTCGCTTTATGTACCTACACAATAAAATTGACAAAAAAGCACGTTTTTCGCACTTACAACTATATACAAGTTAATAACCCGCATACCTGAAACCTATTTCAGCTAAGTAAAAACAAAATAATCGAACAGTTGATAAATTTGCTGAACGCATCCATTTCTTTTTTTATTTTTCACCTTCTCTACATTCTCATCACGAAAATGACATTTGAGTTTCTGATTATGTCACAAATGTTTATTTATATTTACAATTGTTTCTAGCAATAATCTTCACATAATTGAATTTTTTCACTTAAACGGGGGCTCTTTCAAGTGAAAACCAAGCTTATGTGAAAGAGGTACCGTTTATTATATATACATTATACCGTTTCTCTTAAGCGGGTTTTACTGTATCAATATGACTGTCATCGACTTTATCTTTAGTTTGAGAAATTGAAAAGTTGTAATAGTGCTATATAGCCAGAGATTGTCGTATTTCCATCAGTTCGTTCGTGCGGAGGTTAACACAGCATAGGAAATCCTTTAGAGGATGAACTTGGATGGAAGATATGGATTCCATTGCAGGTGAAGGTTAGTTTTACCTTGGCTTATCGGCCACCTAAGGCTTCGCATGGAGGTTTACATAAAGCATTACATAGGCTTCGACAGCAGTTTTATTTTGCCGAATATAGCATCTCGAGTAAAATCCTTCGTAGTTTCGAGGTCTGTAAATCGTCAAAAGCATCAAACCAAGTTCGATTACAGCCCATGAGAAAAACTTTCGTGGTCGAACGCCCATTTTAACACCTTTACATGGATTTTCTTGGACCACGATCCACGATCTAAGAACGGAAACATTTTTATTATTAGTAGCTAACGAAATTTGTTGATCTTAGGGGCCTACGAGAAACTACTGCAGATATTGCAACCAAGTTTTTGAATGGAGAGATTCTCTGCGTGTTTCGTATTCCAGAATCAGTTTTAACTGGTTTTACGAGTTCAATTTTTGCAAAGCTATAAACATCGTATGCTATTCAACACAATAGAACCGCTTCTTATGCCCATCAAGAAAATGCTGTTTCATTCCTGCTGCCAGACCAAAAGAGATTGGGACAGAAACTCACTCAGCTATTGGCATGTTATAGTTAAAGTTTTAATTAAACTCTTTGACCAAGTTTTCACTCATAAGCAATATAACATAACCAGGGTTGCAAAAGCTTAAGCTATTTCCTAGCTTAAGCTCTGATTCAATTCAAGAGTCAACAACGGACAATTCCCAAGCTCTTAGAACTCAATGATTTAAACAAAAATCTAATTCTCAAGCTAGTTTTGAATCTTGAATTAAACAAAAAATTAACTCGTAAGCTAGTTTTTAATTAGCAATTGAACAAAAATTCAATTCATAAGCTAGCTTTGAATTATGAATTCAACAAATTTTCCACAAGCTAGTTTTGAATTATGAATTAAACAAAAATTTAATTCACAAGCTAGTTTGTGTTTGTAAATTCGACAAAATTTTAATTCATAAGCTCTTTCTGACTTGTGAATTGTGAAAAGATTCAATTCATAAGCTCTTAGGGACTTTGATTGAATTATGAATTGTAGAAAAATCAATTCATAAGCTCTTACTAAAAGATAAGTAATGTATGCTACAAACATATTGTAAGTTTCCGTTTCATAAATCATCCAGTCCAGTCAATATAATGTATTGTACATACATTTGAAAATGCAAATGAACCGAGAAAGCTAAATTTTTGATATGACGTAGGGGTGCTTAGAAAATCTTAACTTGAAGCTTTAGACCAAGATTTCATATGAGTGTTTTTCGTCATTTGAAAAAAAGTCACAAAGAAGGTTTTTCGACAATAAATCGGCTATCCGACGAGGTGCGAAAATTTTAATGATGCTTTTTGTAGATTTTGTATACTCTACAATAATAATTATTGTAGAATATAAGAAATCTACAAAAAATTATACAATTATTGTAAATTATTTATGCATATACACTCAGTCACAAAAGTAAGTATACTAAGTATACACCCATTACTTTGTTTCACTACTAGGTTTTTTGCAACATTTGAACCGAATCTTATTCAGTCTTTCTATAAGACTCGTTTCAGCTAATCCTTTGACTGCTTCCTAACTTTTCTCACAAAATAGTCTTACTGATGCCAATAGCATCCAAATCAAGTGACTGGGTTGCGTTTGAATCTGGTTTTGAAATCTTTCGAGCAAAAATTCACTCCAAAAGACCGAGATGTACCTTAGGTCGTTACATTTATTGAAGATAAACCATCTATTTTAGCCTAATTATTTGACACTCTGGTGCGGGTTGTTCAATAAAATGTAAGTATACCCATCCATTGTTTCGTCCATGAAGACCAAGTTACCCACACGGTGGGAGACCACCATACCATAGTCGATTCACTGCTGTTTTTACCAGTACCTTCCTTTCTTTTCGGATCTACTTCTTTTCTTAGTATTCTAGAAATTTTGCCACATCCATAACTCATATGAACGTAAGACGAAGTGTACCTAGCAAAATTTGGAGAAAGATAAAAAGTAAAATCCTATGAAAAAGCTGGTACTAGTAGAAACGGCAGTGAATCGTATTATAAAAAATATGAAACAATTATGTTTTTATTTAAGTTTTTATTGAGTTTATTTAACAAACAAAAATTCAATCAATTATTTATGAATTACATAAATGAAATAACTAAATCAGAATTCTTTAGGGCTCCCAGGAATGATTTATTACTATAATGTGAATATTTTAATTGCAAAATATGATGCTCTGTAATCTGTCAAAGAATGATATCGAATAATATTTCATATTTAAAATAAAAATATAGATCAATTTGTTATTCATGCATTGCACTATGTATTAACAGTAGTAAATATTGCAAAATCTTAATGCAATACAGCGAAACGTCCATAATAATCTAAGACACTACTTGTTTATTCCTTCCTTTTTTTAAAGCTGAATAAAGAATTCCTGAAAAGAAAGCAGTTGCCATCCATCGGGATTGAACAGCGCCACTTTTAAAAACGATAAACGGTGGTAGCTTGCCCATACAATCTAAGACACTACTTGTTAATTCTATCCTTGTACCACCAAGCCCTGAGACTCCTTGCATTACTACAAAACCACTTTCATCGGCTTTGGGACAAAATCTCCTTTTTGAGATCTAGCGTACTATACTCGCCGATATTTTTATACATCAAACACATCTTTTCGTTTTTCCGGAGAGAGCTTATGAATTTCAACATAGTTTAATTCACAAATCAATTTTCTAAGAGCTTGTGAATTAAAAATTATTCCAATTCACAAGTCACAAATAGCTTATGAATTGAAAATTATTCTAATTCTTAAGTCACTAATAGCTTACGAATTGAAAATTATTCCAATTCACAATTCCAAAATAGCTTATGAATTAAATATTTTTCAATTCATAATTCAAAACTAGCTTATGAATTAGGTTGTTTTTAATTCAGGAATTCTTAAAGGCTTCTGAATTAAATACTTCTTGAATTCCAGATTCAAAAAAAGCTTATGAATTGAATATTGTTCAATTCTCAAATCTAAAAAAGCTTATGTATTAAACATTTTTTAATTCACAAATTAAAGAGTAGCTTATGGCTTAGTGTTTTTTTAATTCATAAACTCGCAACCCTGAACATAACGCTGCGTAATTTTTTTCAATACTTTAATATTAATTTTTACAAAGGTAATCTAAAATCACTTACACTTATGTCGTTTTCCTTCACTCGATTTAGGAGTACTCTAAATTTTACTCCTTTTTCTGGAGTGATGGAACATAATGAAAGTAATTTCTTTTTTGTAATTGTGTGTGTGATGAGACAAAAATGGCTCATTTCCTTGAAAAAAAAAATAGTGATAACAGGCGTAGGGAAAAATTTGGATGAACTGAAAAAAAAAAAAATTCGCAGTACCTACCTAGTTAATATTTTTTTTTTAACTTCTAAGGGGGCTATTATTTTATTTATATTTTGATTTCATGGTATATTTTGATTTCGAGCATAAGGGGTATTCATGAAACTCCTACCATACTCTCCCATACAAAACTATCTCAAAAGTCTATATTTCAGTCAAGTTGTGCGCAGATTCTGTTAGAAAACCACACATTCGTTTCCAACTATACATTTTTTAACGGAGAAAAAAAATGAAGAAATAATAATAATTTTTTGTTTTTTAAAAACTTTTTTAATTTACATATGAAGAATGATAAGCGTTCGTTGATAAGTTTTACTTTTGGTATATTTTTCATTATGCTTCTCATCGGTTTTTTTTCAGCTTAATTGACACACAACCTTAGTTTGATTTTATAATTGTAAAATAAAAATATCCCATCAGCACAGAAAAAAAAAGGATTTTTTTTATCTGGTACAGCTTTTTTTATTGATGGAGAACACTGGCTGAAAAAATCCGTTATTCGGTTTTCAATTTCATTTTGGAAAAAGTAAAGAATTAACGAGATTAATGGAAGAAATATATCTGGTGGAATATAATATAATAGAAAATATATTTCATAATGGTTGATTTTGTTAATAACAAAAGAATTTGAAAAAAAAAACACTTTTCGCATTTTTCACTTTTCAAACAAAATTTTAACCTTCCGATAACAACACATATAATATGGGTGGTAGGATTACAGTTTAAAGAAATACTTTTAATTAAGCATGTATCCAACTGTTGAACATGTTAAGGCTCAGATTAAAAAAAAAAAATTGGAAACATTTCGCAAATAAATATTGAAATTAGGGCATTTATTGTTACAAGTTAAAATTCCCGTTACCTCTTAAACAAATCAATTTAGAACTAATTTGTTTGCGTCAAATTATGTCTTAGGTAATAAAGAAACACAAGAGTACGAGTACTGAGTAGAATCAGCCATGAATCTGTACAAAACAAAAAATTACACAAAAAAAAAGACAATTTTTTTTTTGCGTAGTTTACTTTGAATCTCAGATTGAACCATAATATCATGGAGCTGGAAATGAAATCTCTAGAGAAGAATTCCTCACCAGAAAGCAACGGTTCCCAGGAGACTTAGGAAACACAATTTTGGGACTTATTCAGCAAGAAAAGCACTAGTTAACCTCTTGAAAGCATGTTGAAAACTATGAAATTCGCAAAAAAGCACGTTGGTAAGCCTCCTTCTTTCTGGAACAAAGTTTACTAGACAGCTTCCGAACAAAATTCACTTTTGGTGATGTATGGAGTGCAAAAGAACTTACATCGGTCCATTAAATCTTGTTCCGGAAAGAAGGAGGCTTACCAAAGTTGCTTTTTTGCGAATTTCAAATAAAAATGAGAAATAACAGTGTTTTAAATTTTTTTACTCTTTTTTCATAATGCCTACTCTTTAGAACTAAGTAACAACAAGAATTTATTTACCAAATAAATTGAGCTAGGGTTACTATAACAAACTCTATTTAATCCCAAAGTCCAAACGCGAAGCGGAAAAAATATGCCCACGGGAGAATCAATTTTGACGTTTTGCTGACGTTTTACTTGCACGTCTTATCTCTTCTATAAGCCTAAATCGGCACTGTCAAAAGTTGTCAAAATGGGACGCAGAAAGCATTGTTCCAAAAATTCATGAAATTGAATAAAACAAACTTTACTAAGAGGAAAAAACTTACCAGTACATCCGAGATATCGTAGAATATCCCGTTAAAATGCTGCGCAATACATCAACATCCAAAAAAGTAACATTAGTTCGAAGCATGTAATCTAAAAAGAATCAGGACTTAGCGAACTGATTGATAAATTAGCTTATTGGCAAAGTGTCATCTTTTAATAGGCTCCAATAAACAAAAAATTCACTACAAAATTTCTGTTAGCGCTATGGTATTAACAGAACCTGTGCTTTAAACTAAACTACTAGCCTAGAGCCTGCTAAAAGCACCATCACTGACGAAAAAGCATGTAGGAAAAAAAATTAGTTCGTAAACGATTGGCCTAAGATGCAAGTATCGGTAAGTGTCATTTTAAACAAAATGAGTAAATATTATAATTGATGTCTAGCAAGAGAATAAAATCTTTGAATTTTTTAAATCGGTTCATTAATGCCTGAGATATGACCAATTGTTTATAATACAAGGTAAAAAAAGAGAGAGTGCCTTCCCTTAATCCGGCCCTGCTTAATGCTGACGTCTCTGAAAAAAGTTATACCTCTTTTTCATCTGTCAACCCTTATTATTGTAACAGTTGTTAACTTACTACCGAAAAACCTTTAAAAGCTATGGTCATATTCATTATCATTAAGAATAAAAGCAATTCAATAAAAAAATATGATTATTATTATGAAAGTTTTTGCATTGTTTAAAGAAAAACTTACTTAATGATTTTCGTATAAAGATTTAATTGTATTTCTTTTTTGAAATCACTGAAGGAGCAATAAAGAAGTTAATTTACTGCCATTTTGCTTTCAAATAAACTTTACCCCTTAAATAATAATTACACAGCCACACAAAAAAATATAAAAGTTCTGACCTGGGTTTGCGACCAGGTTTTTCTCATAGTTTTGGGGTCGCTGAAATCGAATCCGAAGTCCGTTTTGCCCCATCACGTCAGGTTTTCGAGATAACCTCAAAAAATGTCACGAAAACAAAAATTTTTTTTCTCTGATCTGGATGTGCGAATATGTTAATCATATAGTTTTTGGATCGCTGAATCCAGATTCGAAGTCAATTTTGCCCTATCACGTCAGGTTTCTGAGATATCATCAAAAAAATGTCAAAACCAACAAAACAAAATTTCTTATCTGGAGTTGCGACTAGGTTTTTCATATAGTTTTTGAGTTGCTAAAACCGAATCCGAAGTCTATTTTGCCATATCACGTCAGGTTTTTGAGATATCCTTAAAAAAATGTCAGATAAGAACTTTTTTTTTAGTTTAGACATTTTTTGAGGATATTTCAAAAACCTGACGTGATACGGCAAAATAGACTTCGGATTCGGTTTAAGCAACCCAAAAACTATATGAAAAATCTAGTCGCAACTCCAGATAAGAAATTTTGTGTTTTTGCTTTTGACATTTTTTGAGGATATCTCAGAAACCTGACGTGATAGGGCAAAATTGACTTCGATTCTGGATTCAGCGATCCAAAAACTATATGATTAACATATTAGCACATCCAGATCAGAGAAAAAAAATTTTTGTTTTCGTGACATTTTTTGATGTTATCTCGAAAACCTGACGTAATGGAGCAAAACGGACTTCGGATTCGATTTCAGCGACCCCAAAACTATAAGAAAAACCTGGTCGCAACCCCAGGTCAGAACTTTTATAATTTTTTGTGTGGCTGTGTTATTTGTATGCTGGATTTGATCGTTTTTTTAGGAGTGACCAAGTCCACTTTCATAATTAAGAAAACATATGTATGTATCTATTAAAAATGATATTTTTTGATAAAGGTTGAAACTTAGGATATGCACTAAAAATTATCCTTGTAAAATCTTGGAATAAGTGCTAATAAACAAATTTTTTGGTTTCTATCTTTGTTTGGATATTTTCTAACATATATCAACAATCTAAAAAAATCTCATGCCCGCAAGTCCTAATTTTTCAGGTTAAGGTACAGATTTTAAATATTTAATAAGAAAACTTTAGATTTTTATATGTATACTAACATAAGCCAAATGATTTAAAGGTATTAAAGGTAACATTTATTCCAAAAAAACCAACAAACAAGTCAATGAGACCGTCTCTGAAAAGTAATGCACCTTATTCATGCTGATCTGACACAAAAATCTGAGTCTTGTTTTTTTTTCAATTTTTTTTAAATCTACACCTAATCTTTAAACGAAGAAAATTAGGACTTGTGGACATGAGATTTTCTTTAGATTTTTGATTTAAAATACCCAAACAAAGATAGAAAACAAAAATTAGCATATTAGCATTTATTCCAAGATTTTACGAGGATGTTTTTAGTGAATACCAACACCACCAGCAGCGTAATTTTCATTTGAATTTAAATAAAATTTATAACCGGATATCTCATAAATATGTTGTTCATAAATCCAAATTTCTGATACTACAACAATATCCGGAATAGAGAAAAAAGAATGTGTGTTCAACGAAGCTTTTCTGGACAGTTCCGGACAGAAAAGAACAGTTTTGAATTGCTCATTGATGTTTTTCTGTTCTCAACTGTTCTAGTTTGCGGTTCATTTAAGATGTCTAGAACAGTTTAGAACACGTTAGAACAGATTCGTGAGAACTGTAAAAAGCAAAACTGTCATTTAAAAAAAAAAAAAATTAGTAATTTTTTCACGGAAAAAAACACAAAAAAAAGGAAATATAAACGAAAGATTCGCTCGAATTTTTTATTTTCACACCTCAAAATTGATTCTCCCGTGGGCAAATTTTTTTTCCGCTTCGCGTTTCGACTTTGACATTGAATTGCTCGAATTTTTCACTTTGGGTTTGAAAAATGCAATCAGTAAGACTAATTTAAATAATAATAACAATTAGTTACAAAATGTTATTATGATAAACACGTTCCAAGATTCCACATTTAATTTGTATGTCCTTTTTGAAAATCTATAAATTAAAAATTCCCGTGCAATTTTTTCTGATTCTTTTCAAAAACGTTTGCTTTAAAAATTCAAAAAGTGTGGGCAAATCGCATGAAACAAAAAAATACTATACAAAATATATAAATATTAAATTATTCTTTTATTTATTTTTATTTTTCACAAGTATTACTTGTGAACATAAATTATATAAATTGATTAGCACTTTTTTTTATTTGCAACAATTTTGAACAAAATTAGACCAAAATAGTTTCGTTATTATCTATAGTATTTGTTGTTGTTTGCTTGCGATTTACTACACTTTTTGAAGATAAATTACACATGAATTAGTATACTTTTTGATATATTTTAAACTTGATTAAGATATAAACACATATTATCATTTTACAATCATAACATTGATACTCGTTCATATCAAATTAATTCGTAAAATAAATGTTTTTCGAGGTTTTTTTTCTTATGGCAACTACTTTGAACGTCATATCGAAAAAAAAAAACAATATCATTTTGAGTGTTCCGCTCTTAGTGGGAGATGGCGTGGAACATGGTATAAAAAGAGAAGGTATGATCATTAGAAAAAACTCAGTATCGAGAACTGTCAAAACTTATGGCTACTTAAGGTTTTGACAGCCCAGCCCATTGAAATTGTTGTTGTAAACAAATTTGTCTTGGAAATTGTTGTTGCTTTTGACTTTGCCAAATGCCAAACGTCAAAACCTTATTACCCCATTTTGTAAGATGGCGGCTCTAATGATCATACCTTGTCTTTTTAAACCATGGGCGTGGAAAGCAATTTCCCAATTCCCAATAGGGATAATAGGGTTGAAGGTGAAAGTCAATAAGATCATTTAATGATCTTGCACTTATTTAGTGCAATTTGTCTTAGTATTTATCTTTTTTATTATGAATTTCAGTCTCCTTCTAGCACTCGTTGCGTAAACATCTTTCTAGCTAGCGACTTTTCAATTTTAGTGCATTATCACCTTCCTCTAAACCGGTTATACAGCTTTTGTAAAATTTCTACCTTTCTCTTTTTCACCAGTGATTTCACCTATACTTATCTGAATAGTGTTTACCCCTCGCCTACCGAGCCCCTCCCAACGGGCTAAAATGCATGGGAACAGGTATAAGGGGTTATCTCCGGATGAACCCCTTTACTCACCCCCCACACCTCTCCACCAAATAAACGATTTAAACAATTACCTCCTTTTGAAGAATTCCCTCAACTCCCTACCCGCACCATAACTAAAAACCCTAAGTTTGTCTTAATGACCTCGAACGATGAAAAGAATCCTCTTTCAAGCATAAATGTTTTTGTACTGAAAAAATCTATAGATTCGATAAGTAAAGAATATGAAAGTATTTCTCAGCTTCGTGATGGAAGCATACTAATTCTCACTAAAAACAAAAGAATTGCTGATAAATTTAAGGCGGTTACTAAAATAACTGATAATTGCCCAGTTACAGTGAAATATCACGATCGTCTTAACTCCTGTAAAGGAATCGTGTTCGCTCCGATACTTATTAATGTGCCAGAAAAAGAAATTGTTGATGAAATGGCTACACAAGGAATTACAGCAGTATACAAGTTTACCAAAAATATTGAAGGTAAGCAGCGTCCCACGGGACTGATGCTTTTCACCTTTGATTTGTATAAACCACCTCCAACTGTCGAAATGGGCTTTTATAGAGAAAAGGTTAAGGAATACATCCCTAACCCGATGCGTTGTCGCAAATGTCAAATACTTGGTCATACAATTAAATGGTGCACCAGAGAAGAAGTTTGTGCTACTTGCAATCTCCAACCACATGATAATGCCCCTGAGAGCTGCACACGTGTTATGTGTGCAAACTGCCCCCAAACGGAAGAACCACATCCATCTTCATCCAATAAATGCCCCAAATACATTAAAAATAAAGACATTCTAACAATAAAGACAAGAAATAAATGCAGTATGGCTGAAGCCAGACTCTTATATTATAACCTCAAACCAAACCAAGAAAATTTCAACATAACCTCCTTCAATGAAAAAGCAAAAACAGGTAACATCTCTGCTTTAGATAATGCCATTTCACTTGAAAAGCGCAAAACAATCGTATCTACCTCTCACTCTAACGTACAATCCTCCTCTTCATCTTCTCTTAAAACTCATTCTTCCTCTTCTCTCCTTAGTACATCAAATTTGCCACCAAAATCATCAACGAATGTTCAAAATAACCTTTCTGATAAACACAGCACAAATAATTTAATCCACAAAACCTCTAATAACTATATCTCTAAACCCGCTTCAACCGTAAATAAAAACAACGAAAACACAAACTCAATTACTCTTAAAAATAACAACTAAACAGAAAAAATGAACGTCTCTGACTCTGATTCAGATGACGCTACTATATCATCACCTATTTCTTCAATTACCAAAACTCTATTGGAACAAAAAAAATATTTTCTTCCAACCCTCTAATAATAATCATGAAAATGAACCCAATTAAAAAACAACAACCCGCAAATGCTAACCCCGCTGACCGTGTGTCGAGATGCTCGGACCACGATGATGGTCCCAGGACCTCGACACGCGGTCAGCGGGGCCAAAATGTCAACATCAACATAATACCACTTACCACAATTTTAACACACAACAATACAATGGTAAATAATTCTCTTATACGCAAAAATCTTTTAAAAATCCTTCAATGGAATATTAACGGATATACTAACAACTTTGACGAGCTTAACATCCTTATAAAGGAACGTTCTCCTTGTTTTATATCCCTACAAGAAACTCACTGCGCTTTTGGCACTACGATGCAAATCGTTCCAAAAACGTATATAGGTTATTTCTTTAACTCCCCCAATAACACTACAAATAAACAAGGAATTGCTGTACTTATAAAAAACAACATATCTCATAAAAAAATTCAAATTAATTCTAATCTTCTGGTTATTGCTATTGAAGTGCAATGCGAAATAAAAATTACGATTGTTTCTATATATATTCTGCCTGATCAAAACTTCAACAAAAAAGATCTTACAGATATTTTGTCCCAAATAAATACTCCGGTACTTTTAGTCGGCGATGTAAACGCATGGAACGTCTTATGGGGGTCACCCAAAACTAACACCAGAGGCTCTATTATAGAAGACTTTATTCTTTGCTCTAACCTCTCAATCCTTAATGACTGAGCCCCTACGCATTTTTCAACGCATAACACGTTAACTCATATCGACATTAGTTGCTGTTCTAACTCCTTGCTTTCTAAAACATCTTGTTTTACCCTGGATGAACTTCACAGTAGTGACCATTTTCCACTACTCACGATTATAGATCTTGGAACACACAATACACAACACCTCCAAACTCCTAAATTCAAAACAGATCAAGCAAACTGGCCAAAATTCGGCTTTAATGTAACTGAATATCTTGCCAATAAGCCCATAACACTAGACCCAAACAAGGAAGCAGCAGTTCTCCAGAGTGCAATTAGGTACTCCGCGAATATGACAATCCCCCAATCTCAACCTAAGCTACAAAAACGCTCTGTACCTTGGTGGACATCAGAACTAACTAGACTTGGACTTATAAAAATCTCCGCTTGGAAAAAATTCAAAAAGAACTGCAATCAAGATAACCTAATAAGTTATAAAAAATCAAAGGCCGTTTTTCGAGATATCAAATATTTTAAGCAAACACAAATTTCTGGATCATTGCATTTATGCTGACGACCTTTATGTACTTAGCAAATGCAATGATTTAGATAAAACTAAACTACTTTTCACTAATCTATTAAATGAAATTCTAGAATGGTCTGATACATCTGGTGCCAGACTATCACTAGAAAAATGTAAAATTTTACACTTTTGTCGAAAACTATCTTGCCCAAAATTAATAACACTTAAAGTAAGAAAACTATTAACTCTGTTGACAAATTAAATATTTTAGGACTTACTTTTAATAAAAAATATTCTTGGAATGATCATGTTATAGAACTTAAAAAGAGCCTAGCTGACAGGTTAAATGTAGTTAGTTATTTAGCTTGTAAGAAAAGTAGTGAACATATCAATACTTTATGCAATGTAGTTCGAGCTCTTCTACTTAGTAAAATTGATTATGGTTTAAGCATACACGGCAGTTGTCCAAAGTCCACTCTCAAAATCATAAAACCGACCTATCATCACGCTGCCAGGAGGAGTATTAATGCTTTTCCTACCACTCCAATCAAGAACATACTGGCGGAAGCTGGCCTACCTACAATCGAAGAACAAATCACAACAACTAGAGGTAAATGTTTTGCTAAACTCTCCTTTTCTAGTTGGTCTGTTGCTGAACAGTACTTTAAAACCTCAATACGCCGAAGCACAACCAGGAGAATACCATCAGCAATCGAAAAAATCGTTGGCGTCGCAGTTGAACTGAACCTCCCACTTAGACATCACAAAAAGTACATACCCTCACATCCTCCATGGTTCATAAAGCTATCATCTTTTATCATGGATTTGACTTCAAATCAAAAAAGCAATACTGACACCAACATCTACCGTGCCCTTTATAACGACATCTCCACAAACTTCAAAGCTAAAGGATGGACACTTCTATTTACCGACGGCTCCAAAACATGTGAAAGCGTCTCTTTTGCTGTTGTTCGTGAGAACGGATCACTTGTAAGCACGGGCCTACTCTGCGAACAAGCGTCGATCTTCACAGCTGAAGCAGTGGCAATACTAGAAGCTGCTAAAAATGCATGTACAAATCATGGGAAATACATAATAGCAACTGATAGCATATCAGTTATAAACGCTGTGCTAAACATCAACTACAACGTCTCAATTGTAAATCAAATAAGGAATCTTCTTATTTGTTCACCAAAAAAATTGAAAATAATGTGGGTCCCCGGCCATTCTGATATAAATGGCAATGAATATGCCGACAAAGCGGCGGGTACAGCCCACAAAACACCAACATATCTCTTTAATTCATTAACCAGAAAAGATCTTACTAAAACTTTACAAAATACAAAAAAAAAAAAAAAGTAAGCATCTGGCAAACCTACACACACCACTACGTCAGCATCAACCCAGACTGCTCCCAACCTATTTACCCAACCAAAACATCCAAGACCTCGATTACTAACTTTGTAAGACTTCGATTAGGCCATACAGCTTCCACTCACCAACATCTACTCCGGAAAGAAAACCCTCCATACTGCCCAATATGCAACGCCGTCATCGACATAAATCACCTCCTTGGACTAGGACAATGCACACTGCCGCCATCGACTATTAACAACTTATTTAAAAACAACTCCATTATATCAATT